>NC_069003.1:37225490-37228798 GCF_001194135.2 Octopus bimaculoides
AACTGAAAGAAGCCTGTCGTATATATGTATATATAAATATGTATGTGTGTATGTGTTTGTATGTCTGTGTTTGTCCCCCGAACATCGCTTGACAACCGTTGCTGGTGTGTTTACGTCCCCGTAACTTAGCGGTTCGGCAAAAGAGACCGAAAGAATAAGTACTAGGCTTCCAAAGAATAAGTCCTGGGGTCGATTTGCTCGACTAAAGGCGGTGCTCCAGCATGGCCACAGTCAAAAGACTGAAACAAGTAAAAGAGTATATATATATATATATATAAATATATATATATGTTTATATATTCTTTTACCTGTTAATCATTTGGCTGCGGCCATGCTGGAGCACCGCCACTAATCGAACAAATCGACCTCAGGACTTATTCTGTGCAATCCTAGTACTTATTCTATCGGTTTATTTTGCCGAACCGCTAAGTTACGGGGAAGTAAACACACCAACACCGGTGTCAGACGATGGTGGAAGGACAAACACAAACACACATATATATACATTCTTTTACTTGCTTCAGTCATTAAACTATGGCCATGCTGGAGCACCGCCTTGAAGAGTTTAGTCGTTGATCAAGTTGATCTTAGTATTTAAAGTCTGGTGTGTTGTTGAACCGCCAGATTACCGAAACGTAAACAAACCAACATTTGTTGTAGCCATCTATCTATTAGTCTATAGATAGAGAGAGAGAGAGAGAGAGAGAGAGAGAGAATGAGAATCTGAACTCTCATTTAAAATAATTGCATTTTGTTCATTCCCATTCATTTCAATTGCTCTGAGTTAAACACTCTTCACGCTTTGTGAGGTATCCAGTTCCTATCTTATCGAAAACACGTTATCTTTCAGTAGCTCATAGCATTTTGCTGCTATTATTACAATTTTTTTCTTTTATTTCCATCCACGACAATTCTAAAAATAACAAATAAGAAAAAAGCAGACGCCCGAGGAAGCGAATTTAAAGAAAGGTAACTCTTGATAGTAAAGGCCGACTATATATTATGAAAGTTATCAATTCTTCTATATTATTCTCTTTGCAGCCATTATTTCTAGTTTACTTGAAGCGGCGAGCTGGCAGAATGGTTAGCACGCCGGGCGAAATGCTTTGCGGTATTTCGTCTGTCTTTACGTTCTGAGTTCAAAGGAATAAGTCCTGAGGTCGGTTTCTTCAACTAAAGGCGATGCTCCGGCATGACCACAGACAAATGACTAAAACAAGTAAAAGAATATATATATATATATATATATATATATATATATATCGTCGGTAAAACATAAATCCGAAAAAGAAGCACTCTTAAGTTATAGAGCAGTATATCATATAAGATTAGATAACCGTCCTTATATGTTTGTAGTTTGAGATTTTAATTTTAAAGCAAGCATAAGAATACAAACAAAACGTTTACCGATCAGTGGATTCTAAACTTCATTTAATGTCATTTCTACAGAATTAAATAGACTAAACATAGATTAAACTCATATAAATGTTTTCTTATAGCTAATTCTCTCGTAGAAAAGAATGTTGTGTGTTTGAAGATATTAATAATACGTGAAAGACATAAAGAAAAGTTGTAGTTCCATTACTTCTACTAAATTAATAAATTGCTCATTGAAGGTTTGACGAGAGAAAAACACATAAAAGCGAAAGCTAGGCTGGTAGTAGTGATGGGGGGTGGAGTAATTCAGTGGTCCAATCAGATTGCGTCTTGCATGAACGTTAGGAAATATTTAACTACCGTATAAATGGAATATGTTGATTGGCCAACGCCTTCCCGCTAACCATTTTGCCGCCATTTTGTTGGAATTCTGAATAATGTCAGAGGAAAACACTAGCGATGTTTCTCAAGAGGAGGTGAGTTAATACGATTGGTTTTATTCCAGTTATTACTATAAGTATTGGACAATTCAAATCCGTAATATTGGCACGATCAATTGGCTAGATTTGTATTTATCATCGCCGAAAAAGCCTCCTTCGTTTCGCTCGTTTCTCCACTTCTCCACTGATTGTGTGAAGAAGCGATTTCAAATGCGATTTTCAGACGTCTCGAACCTCAATCTCCGTAGCCTTCCCCCCCAGTGTTTTATGTCTAGTATTGAGATATCGCTGCCGTTGGAATATGTCCCTTCTTTGTAATAATGGTCGAGAAAATCGCTTCTCAAAACTCAGTTTCATTTTGTTAACGTTCGACACATGGCTGGCTGTTTATTGAGGAAATCTATGTCGCAGAAGAAACACATGTGTCGAAGGAAGCTCGGCGGCAATACAAGCGATCACACTGAAACTGGCTCCTGCAGACTTTCAGTTCTTGGATCGAAACGGTTAAGGATTTGATCAGTTTACATACAAGGAGTAAATTTGTATTTTGGCTTTGGTTAATATTGAAATGTACACCGAGGAGTCTATTTATATGATGTACGCAGTAGGATGGATCAGAAACTCATTTGATATTTTCTGATTGTAACAGTTTAAGAAAAACGAAACGAAAGAAAAGAAACTTTTTAGAAATTAAATCGATCGTACTGTTTAGGTCAAAATTGCTTCTGTCTGAGTTCGAAGCTGATTATTCACTCCGTCGCTCCTCGGGAGATTAGAGTCTCTGCTCGATTTGTGGAACAGTAGAGAGAGAGAGAAACTCTGTGGTAACAACAGATTGTATTAACTTCCAACAAATAAATAACTTCCTCTGTATGTATCGAGAATTTCTCTCCAATACTCCTATACACACGCACACTTTAGTAGTTCAAATACAAAATAGCTAATATGACCGTTGGAGTGTTTGGTGTTGAGCGCCAAAGTGCTAACTTCAGTTGCAATCAAGGTTTATACAGAAAATACCATTTAGAATGAGATTCAAGAAAGCGAAATCTAAGATAGTGTCTCGAATTCAATATAAGTTCACAACTCTACGACCTTTGTTTCGATCGTCCCTGCCTAGAAAATGAATATACCTTGAGAATGATATTGATATCGACTTTCGCCGGTCACTTACCGGCGAACAAGGTCCCCTCACTCGGCTCTCTTTCTCCCATTTATAGTCCTTTATCTGGTCAGTGTTTATTGTCTTCGTGCATTTAAAAGATTATTTATTTTTTTCTCATAAACTGATATACAGAAATGCGTGTATTATATGTATATGTAAGAGATGCACATAGATGTGTGTGTACACAACGAATTAGTTTCATAAAATCTGCGCCTTCGCTAGATAATAAAATTATATGAATTACTCTTGTGCATTTTCTGCTTCTCTTGTTTATGTAATTTAACTCTCTCTCTCTCTCTCTCTCTATATATATATATATATATATA
>NC_069003.1:37229680-37235146 GCF_001194135.2 Octopus bimaculoides
GGGGGGGGGGGGTATTTTCCCCGAATAACTCCAGTGTTAACACCAGGGACTTGTCTCCTGTCTAAGAGTTGCTCACTTTTATTGAAAATAGAAGCATTTATTACATATAATTTGATTGGAAATATAGTCTGAATGGAATGCGTCTACAAAACTTGTTAGCTTGTCTAGTATTTCACTCGTATTACTACATTTTGGCGGAATATTTTTGAATTTACCGCACATTATGCGTGTGTGTAGATTCCTCTGTAAAATAGGGCGCTTTGTGAGGTCCTTTTAGTGCTGGTGCCGTAGGTAAATATATCATTTACACTGTAACGTGGTTGGCGATGGGACGAGCACCCCAGCTGTAGAAACTGAGCCTAAAATGACACATTCAAGCACCAGATAACGAATTAAGAACTCGGATCATGGCGACCCGTCTAACCCATGCCAGTATTTAAAGACAGACATGAAATTATGTGCGTATTTGCTAGTCAAATAACATCTGGGCTGGCTGTTTACTTAGCTCTTTCGTGTTGTTTGAGCATCCCAGTGAACAAAGGCATTGCGACGGTGGTGGTAACCTCTATTAATGTTTTGAGCTTGTGACGGCGATTTGGCTTCTATTTCCAGCAGCTCTAACGACCATACAATGTTTCCCTTATTGGATCTTATGTCGCAATGATGCGTGCTAGGGAGGCATTTCGTTCCACAACATTGGCAAATGCATGAAGGTTGTCACATAACTTCTCTCGTCTAAATCCATAAACTCGGGGGCAGAAAACGGAAGGGCCGTTCCGGGCGGCAATCTCGTTCTTCCTCCGCTTCATACCCTAAAAATTTGTGGCTTGACGACGGATCTCGAGTCGAGTGCATAATCAAATCTCTTTTGATGTCTCCTTCTTCTGACTTCAAATTCCTACTGTCTTAACCGGTGGGTGGATGCGTACACTGGATAATGTAGCTGTAGAGTCTACCACTGTTTGGAACAAAAATACGAAATGGTCACATCTGGAGGGTCTGCCAGAACATAGATGGGATGCTTAACAACAGCAACAACAATTAAAGCTGATGACATTTTTCTTGTAATGAACAGTTTCTTGTCAAGTTGGTCGTGGAATCACCGTGGCCGCCCTCCCTCCTTCGATCAGTGCGATCCGATCTTGAACTTTGTCCTTCAAAGCCTTGAAGCTTTTGTTATTTTCTGGGTCAGCTATTATCTAATGACGTCAGGCTGTGGTTAGCAGACATTTGGTTGGTATTTCTTGTGGGTAGGAACGACCACGTAGACGAATCTTCATTGGTTCGTGTTCTGAAGAAAGCTCTCTCTTTGAGGGATTCACCCTTTCCCCCAACCCCCTTCGTCAATAATCAAGACTAGCCACGTACCAAGCAAATGCACTTGTTATTCTTGCTGTCTTCCCTACTTGAGCTGGGCGGCTTGTATAGTAGTAGTAGTAGTGAGGCATTGAAGACGAGCAATGTCTTCACTGCTATGCTACGCTTTCGCAATATATCCCTTCATTGCAAGCTAAAAAGGGTTAGGGTGCCTCTTTACGCGACCACACGTTCTTCAGAGCCCGTTAAATCTAGTCGATCGGTCCTATGATCGGAGGACTTCCACCTGAGTGCAGGATGTGGTATGAGGACGATGTTGTTACTATTTCTAACAAACAGAATTACATAGTCTCCTCCTTGAGTGCATGACAACGGACCGAGAGAGGATTTCAGCTGGCTCCACTGACGGTGGAAAGCTCTGAAACACCTGATATTGGATAGCTTCTTTCTCACACCCCCAACAGGAATCGGTTTGCCAACTCATCACCCTAAAAGGGTTTAATTAATAGTTTTTTAAAATTCTCCCTTTTACACGATTTCAATTTACACGGAAGCAATCTCCTCGTAACCAGTTTTATTTAAAACAATGAGCTCGACAATATATTTTTGGCATCTTTCAAAATTGACATGCTACTATGTATAATATTTCATCTCCGATTCGCTCTAGTAACGTTTATTGTATTTACATTTTATTGAACGAACGGTAACCTGGCCATCGTCCGTGGCCTAGTGGTTAGAAATAAAGTTTGCTAGTGTTCGAATCCAGTTGGAACTTGGTACACATCTTGGAATGGGGGAAAACCGATTGAAATGTAAAGCAGATGTTAAAATACTGGAACCATTTTTCATCTGTAACGGTCGAGAAGCTGGTCAAATTTTGTAACCTATGTATTTTTGTCTAACTAGCCAACGGGTTATATATATGTGTGTGTGTATGTATGTATACACACAATTTGGCAACTATAAGTAACAAGGGAGCGGCTAATTTTTCGTAGAAGTTGATTGCTTGCGAGAAACCACTTGTCTTGCTAATGTGAAAGTAAGGGAGCCCCCCCTCCCTCTCTCTCTCTCTCTCTCTCTCTATATATATATATATATATATATATATATATATCCACTATGCTCAGCTTTTCTTTTTCTCTCCCATTTTCTCCCCCCTTTTTTGACTGCTGATGTTGTCATGAAGAAATAAATATTATTCTAGCAGCAGCCTTGAACTTTCCACGTTTCATAAATCTTCTTTTATTTCGATTTTGACACGATGTTGTTCATAAACATTTCGATTTGGTTCCATCGTTGTGTAATGGTGTGTATCACTTCGACACACACCAACCAACTGAATAACAATTATAATTCTAGTTGCCCCGGATACGTTCTGAATGTGACCTGTAGCTAAAGACATTCTGACCGTGACGATTCCACCTTTATTTCAGATGAGATGGTCACTACTGCATTTAGGACTTTATTATTATTTAATGTATCCTTTTTTTTTTTTTTTTTTTACGACTGCAATGTGATTTGAGGGAGGTTTGGTTGCATTTTCTAGCACGTGGAGCGCATAAGTCGCCTTCGCTGTTGTTGATGTATTTATACATCCGATAAATTATGAATACGTTTCTGTTTATGATTGCAGTAAGTGTCCGTCACCATTGTTTAGCTTCAGCTCCGTCCTTATCCGGTCTTTTTAGCATCTGTGAAAGGACGACACAGCTGATGCATTCCCTTATATATCTGACGGTGGATAGGGTGTGAAGGACATTGGAGAGTTGGCTGCTATGTCTAACTTTATCGGCGGCAGTGACGTGTGGTTATTGTGCTGTGAGCAACTGTGTTTGTTGTTAACTGGAAGTTCTGCTGTTGTTTGTGTCTTGTTTATTATCGGTAGGATAATAAAATGGCAATGAAACCAGAGTCGCTCTCATTGATTAGAAAGGCAAGACGGCGGCGGGGGGGGGGGTAATAGTGATACTTGTTGCTGTTGAATAACTCTGATAGAACAAGCATAAACGTTGAAAGGCTTTTTGCTGTGACACACCATACACACTCAGGATCACATCGAATATGGTTCAGAAGAGATTTGGCTACTGTTCCTAGCATATCATGCGACCGGTTAAAGCCTTTGTGGATGGTATAGCAATAGTAGTTCTTTTGTGATCAGTGGGGATGTGGTTATTGTTACCCAGCCCCAAGTCGGTTCTGACCGAGTGGGTCACTGGTGAAAGACGTTCCATCCATGAATATCTCGTCTTATTTCAAACAGACTATCCAGGATTATATTATTCCAAGATTTCCTTCCTTTAAGATTACAGGGAGAGATTTGGCTTTTATTTCTAGCAAGTCGAGTTACCTTGCATTGCTTAACCCACAAAGCTGATCTCAGACTAAACAGTCGGGGTCCAGTTTCAGACCTATAACGAAAAGCATTCCAGGTGCCCAAGATGATGAGGTGTGATTTGGCTGCTCTTTCTCACTGCATGAGAGACCATGGAGAGAGGTACTCTCGCATTGTTTCAGTGTCTATCAGAAATTACTGAAAGGATATCTTTTTATTTAAATGTGGGCAAGAGAGAAAAAGGGGTGCAGGTGGTATTATGCTATTTGTTTTGTTGTTTTATTTTAGTGCCCAAGATCTTTGCAGCCCCTCTTTGTCAAGTGAGGTTGATGTAGATGATGTTTGATGTTGAATTTCTGTGAAAAATGTGGGCAAGGAGAGAATCAAGGGTTCTCGCTTCAAAACCTTGTAACACAGTAAACACAGCAGCAGACCATGCTTGTTAAGAAGGGAATTGCCTTTTGTTTCTGTCCCCTGATTTTTCTGAGATGGTGTAGATTGGGAGGGTTCGGCTTCGGGTGGAATATTTCTTATATAGTCCAGTGGAGGGGGGGGGGGTGAAATGTAGTCCCACTCATTCACTTACCGTCCTTACCATTCCTCTGGTTTTACTAACCAATGATGGAATTGTTTTTCACCTTTAGGATTGAGGCTGTCAGGAATTCTATGACTCAAGGCCAGAGCTTTAACCCGGTTTCTCCTGCAGCACATCACACACACATTTACCTTTCTTTATTAAATTCCTGTATCTGCATTTGAAATATATAACAGTATCTGTTAGGCCTCTTTGACAGGAAGACTGACCACAGTGAAGAGATGGCCAGTGGCCAAGTGGATGAGTTTAGTCAACACTCCCTTGTGGCAGTTTTTCTTCCTTTGTTTCTGCATAAAGGCTTTTGAGAAAGGCATGAACATCACTGAATTTCAATTCTTTTTCATCTGTATATCTGCAGTTCTGGTGCTTATAGAGAAATCCTAAATCAATAATTAAATTTGTTTATATTCACTGCCTTCCTTTTCAATATTGTTTTCCAAGCTGTTGTCACTTAAAATACATGATTGGGCTACAAGCAATTAGTGAAAAGAAACAATTTCCCCTCCCCAGCCCCACACTAATATATCTGTTGCTTTGTTAGTGTTACATGTCCCTAGTTGTGTCACCATTTCATTAGCCTTACCTAGAAAGGTAAGGTAGGCATGGTTATACAATCAGTATTTTGTCACTTCCATTCTCTTCTCATGCAGTAGCTTGACTTGCTAGAATTAGCAACCAAATCTCCTTCAGATCTTATCCTACTATCTTAAAAACAAAAGTATATACATCAAGTAATGTCCTATCATTGAGAGGCAGTAGGGATGGTCATAACTGGAATGCCTTTGATCGTAGGTCTACTCAATCAGAGCTGACCAGAATAAATGGCAACACCAAATTTGAAATTCCTACCTCCACTTTCAAACTTCATCTAGTTTTAATTAACACTTAAGTTAGTGAGAAATCTTTGGATATCAGACTCGATGTTTTTAAGCATGGCATGAAAGCTATTAGATAAACCCAAGCGCTAGAGATGGAACCTGTTAACAACTCAAACGAGCAAGTGCTCTTTCATTTCAGACGTATATGGGTGCTGCTTCCCTTTGTTTGGAACGGGGTGCAATGGTGAACTTTCGTGCCTACCCCAATGGTATGCTAGAACTTTTAGTAGAAACATTGTGCTGTGAAGACCCAATAATGGCAACTGAGATACAAGAGTAGTTTGTGTTTGGACATAGACCATACTTATTTACCCCCCCCCCCCCTCCTCTCTTGGCAAGTATCT
>NC_069003.1:37235156-37241939 GCF_001194135.2 Octopus bimaculoides
CCCCCCCCCCCCCCCCTCCTCTCTTGGCAAGTATCTATCCCAACTGGGAACATTACCAGTTATGTTTAACTGGGAGGGAGTGGTGTCTTGCTAAGGAAGTATTATTGATAGTTTCCAGTTCATGCAGAGTCTAATATTTTGGTCAAGATCCTTTCAAGGGGGTTAGCTTTTGTTATCAATAGTGTGGACATCAAAATGGGCATTTTTTGAGAAATTTTGAAATCACACTTATTTTAAAAAATACTATTGACACTGCCGTTATAGCAGCTAACCTGGCTACTGCTCAGAAAGGGTCTGCCATATGCTAAATAGCTCAGAGTGCGACATTTTATTAATATTGGATTGGCAGAATAATTCGGTGGTGTTGTGTATCTCTTCTGCATTGAAAATCATCCAAAGTCATTTAAGTCTTTCCTGCTTGATGCACTCAGTTGTTCCGTCTCGAGTTTCTGGTCTTTTGTCTTTGGTAAGTAAAATAATTCTTTAATATTGTTTTTAGGTAAAGATTGCTGAAAAAATGGAGGCCGAGGAGGAAAAATCTGTTGACACGGTCAAGGAAGAGTGTGCAAAGAAGGAGGAGGAGAGTGTAAAGTCGGACAGCGGTGAGGTTGTGGCTGAGAACAAGAATTCCAGTCAAGAAAATGAAGATGCTGTGAATGAGCAGGATGAAGAACCACAATGTAAGAGTTTCATTTTACTTCTTCAACTTTGGCTTCTATTTATTGAAGTCTCACTGGTTGGTGTCTTTTGCATCCTATGGCATCCAGTGTGGTGCAGTTGCACATCACTTGATGCAAACCAGACTGGAAATATAAAGTCGTGTTTGAGTTGGTATGTTGCTGCCAGATGAACTAAAGGCATTCCTATAGTAAATTCCACTTAGATACCCTTCCAGGATTGTTCAAGTAGCAACCGAATAGTGGATCACCATATTGACTAATCCCTTATCCCATTCCCCTACCTCAAAACAAAGCTTAGCTCCTTCTGCCTGTGACAGAAATCATTATTTTAGCAGTGAGATTAACAAGGCTAAATGACTGACCAGGGGTGAGGTAAGGTCTTTTATCTATACAGATATCACGAGTAATTTGTGAGTACCTTTCATTAATTTAGAGCAGTGATTTTTCAACCTGACAAAAAGCCATTTTCCTCTCCCTCTTTATTAAGGAGAAGACTAAAAGTTTTCCTTCACTCAATTCTTCTTTCTTCCCTTTGGTGTTGGATAGTCATCAACATTTAATGTCTGTTTTCCTTGCTGGCATGGGTCGGTCAGCTTGACAGGAACTGGCACGGCCAGGAGAGCCACACCAGGTTTCATAGTCTATTTTGGCTGGATTTGGTTTCTACAGCTCGATGCCCTAACCAGTTAATTTTAATTAACTCGACACAGTTTGTCCCCTGCTAATCTTCTCACCTTATAAGAAATAATACATTTGTTGTTTTCCGTCCCTTTCATTGGGGGGGGGGGGTGCTCCTATTTGGCTTTGTTGTGTGGTTAATTCTTTTTGTTGATTCTATCCTTCTTTCAATTCACATCTCCTCTTTGGTTCTTTTTTGTTTATCCTTTACTTAATGTGAAATCCTCTTTTTGAATATTATTTCAGTGGGTCTGTTAGAACGGCCTGTTGTCATTGAATCAGGTAAGCGGGAGAAGAAGAAAGTAGAAAGGCTAGAGATGTCAGTAACTTCAGCTAACGACAAGAAAAAAATCCTCATTCCAGAAGGCACAGGAGAGAAACTCGGTGACTGTCCCATCAGTGAGTAAAACCCTTTTCATTTCTTCACCCTTCGGCATTCGGATTAATTTATCAAATGTGAATTGATCACATATTGTCTTGTAGCTTTGAGATTTTGAAGATATGATTGTTTATTTTTAGACTGACATTGTAGGATAAGTGTGAGTAGTTGGTTCTGGCCAGATTCAATATAAGGCATGTAGAATATTTAAGCCGGACATGACCAGTTTAAATGCTAAAGGGTTAAAAGAATTTTCTCACCTGCCACCCACCTGACTGCCATGAGCAATATTTTTAGGTGCAGGAATGGCTGCAAGGTTAAGGGGTTCGTTTTGCAACCACATGCTTTCCTTTGCTATCATGAGGCATTAAAGATGAAAGCAAGGGTCTGTTAGAGTTGTGAGAGCTACAATGCTGTATGGTAGGGGAGGGGGGAGATGGCAATTTTGAGAAATGGGGGGGGGTGAGGCTGTTTGATAAAAGGAGGACTGAGGATTTGATGGAATGCTGGGGTTGGAGGGATCAGTGGAATGGGTGGCATGGGCAAATGGAGTGAGGTGACTAAAACCTCCAAAGCAGGGCCTCAGTGTAACCTCAGTCCAGTGACTGGGACAAGCAAAAGAAAGAAAGATGGCCGTTTGCTTATTCCATTTACTGTGACTAAAGTGGGGCACCAGAATAACAGCAACCTCTCACATCAACACCAACAAGGCTTTGCTCATCTTTTGATTTTGTAAGCCTTACCTATCTGTCACGCTTTTTTTTCTTTCTCTCTCTCTCTCCTTAGCTTTTGAGGAGATTTTTGCTACGATATCAAGCAAGTTAGCACTAGTGTATTTTAATAAAATCAATTTTAACTTTCTCTCAAAACTTTCTATTTTCAGTTGAATACCAATTGAATCGGGTAAAGGCAGAAAATCTGAAGATTATTCACCGTGCATTGTTTGACCGGCCAGGAGCGGTGAGGGCTTTCTTTCATTCCTTGTCGTTTCTTTATTTCTCTCCTATTGTTGTAACAGATGTTGGCATAACCATGGGGTTAAGCAGCTCACTTTACAATCCACAGGTCCTGAGCCTGATCTCACTAAACAGCCCCTTGGGCATGTGTCTTCTACCAGAGACTCCCTTGATGGGGAAATTTGGTCAGCAGAAACTGTATAGAAACTCATCGATGTGTGTGAGAGAGAAAATTGATCAGCCCGTTTATCTCCCCTTTCCTTAGCACTCTACCCTAGGTGTGTCCAATTGTCAAGAACGCCAAGCACCCTGGCCCTGCCCACTATCACTTTATTGTAATCAATATCTCCTACAGTGAAGGAAACAACAGTGTCCTCCATCACCTTGAATCTCTCCCCCACCATTCGTGGCTCCTCGTACAGTTTCCATAAGGCCAGCCAGATCCATTGTCGACCTACTCTCGCCCGTCATCCACCATTGAGCTTTTAAAGAAATTTGATGAAAGCAGTGTTGTTGTCCTCAGCATTAGAAAAGCTTTCGTGATGGCTGGCATGTGAGACTCCCATCAAAAGCTACCGACCCCTGTGGCTTCCATTTCTTTCTCTTTGATTTGGAAAGGAGAGAAAATGATGGATAAAGATTGAAAAATTAAAATTGGATTCTCTGCTTTTTGTGTGTATTTAATATTGTTGTTCTTTTTCTTTCAGCTGGTTGAAATTAAACGTAATATTCGAAAATTCAATGGATTTGATTTTGGAAAAGATGACAAACGATTTGACAAAAAAAGGGCTCTGTTAGCAAAGTATGTTCATTTCACATTTTAGATGTTGTTGTTGTTGTGTTGGTTTTCATTTGCTAGGAATGTATACAATGTTTGCTGTGTATCACCTCCTCTTTATGAACGTGATAGACAATAGTGATGTTAAGAGGGAGATTTGGGTGCTATTTCTAGCCGGCCAGTCGAATGTTGTAGGAATCCTCTTCTGCTTCAAACTTTTTTGTATAATCCTTTAGCATTTAAGCCAGCCATATCCATCCCAAACATTCTGTTTTGTACTCAAATTAGCCAGATCCAGCCTCTTACACCAACCCCCCATGCTTTTATTCTAGAAATAGAGAATCACATAATCGAAACATTGAACGTCTGTGACTAATTCAATTTAATGTGCATCAATAAATATTGCATTTGACAATGGCAGTTTATTAATGTCGGGATTCTGGCTATCGAACGAGTGAGGTCGTTGAATACAGAAGACTGGGAAGGGTTTGACGTAGGTAGGCCTTTGTCTTCTAAGAACGACGGAATGGTATCCGTTGTTAGTTGCTTTAGTTGTGAACCTTGCTTGGTCAGGAGTCAACTATGTTTAAATATCCTTCCAGAGCCTTGTTTTCAACTGGAAATAACTGTGAATAGTAATAATCCTTTCTACTATTGGCACAAGGCCTGAAATTTGCGGGGAGGTGGGGCCAGTTGATTTGATCGACACTTTAATGTGTTACATTAAATAAACACAACCTTCATTATTCATAAGACAATACTGATGCTATATGCACAAGTCATTGGGGTTGTTTGCTGGCTTTATATGCCCCCCCCCCTCATGGCTTCATAACATATATGGTTTTATCACAATTATATTTTTTGGCCTAAAATCCTGTGTCAAACTTTTTCTCACGTATTTATTGTACAGGGCGGGAAATAAGCAGAATCAAGAGAGGGTTCGACAAATTGTCCTGCTGCATTGAGGTGTTCAAATCCCAGTCACATCAATTTTGCTTTTTATGTCCTCCTGAGATAATCACCAGCTGAATGTTGCACGATGATGACTACATCCATCCTTCAAATTTGAGGCCTTCTTCCTAATGTTTCCACTGTGTGTTCATCTCTATGCTTTGGGGGTTTTTTTCAGTCTTGTAGTTGTTTTGTTGTGTTCAAATCTCTCTCTCTCTCTCGTTATAGTGTTTCATTCCTGCAACGCATTATTATAGGGATTTTTTCAATTATTTATTCATTCCAGGAACACTACGGCATCGCTGAGAAAAATATGTGAAATTCTGGGGCTGGAAAGAGGAGGAGCAAAAGATGAAATACTCAATAAGATAATGGACTTCCTTGTGAAACCAAAGGATACAGGCAAAAGTGTTCCTAAACCGAAAAAGAAACGTTAGTGTTTTCCCTCTCCCTCCTTTTCCATTCTTTGTCCCCTTGCTGTCTGCCCACCTTTAATCTTATCTTTGCATCTCACTCGCATCTGAAATATAAAAAGTGTTTCAATTGATATTGAAAGTAATCAAGAATTTGGAGGTTATTCGTTGTTTATATTTGTTATGCCTCCAGGCATGAAGGGGAGCAATAAAAGTTCACCCCTGCTGCCTATATGGGGCCGCACCTTGGCAGCCCATTATGCAGTTGTCACTTTCCTTTGTTGTGGTTTCGATTTTTGACCTGGACAACATGTATCCTTGAGCAAAACACTTCATTTCACATTGCTCCGGTCCACTCTGCTAGCAAAAGTGAGTAACCCTGCGGTGGACTGGCATCCTGTCCAAGTGGAGAATTTATTCACCATGGCAACCAGGAAACAACCTTTTCAGCCTATTGGACTTGGAAAGGATCTTTATCCTGTGTCCTTTTATATGTATAATTAATAAATGATGTTATTAGTTTCAAATTTAAATAAAAGTGACACTCAGAAAAAATATTTTAGTTAGAAGCATAAAAATGAAGGCTAAATTGGTGTCTGGAAGCATCCACTGTTCTATACTTGCATGGATGGAATTAATTGAGCCAGGTGTTCTACAGCTGGATACTCTTCCTGTTGCCAACCCTTGCCTGTTTCCCCAATGGCCTAATATGTTCTCCACAGAATGTTTGAAATCACAAAAACTCAGAGGATTTGGGGTCAGCTGTTTGTCAATGGTTAACAGTCCATCCTGCAATGTTTTATTGTTCATATTTGCTTTGAAGCATTGGTTGCGGCCTTTTCATTTTCCTTTTCTTTCTTCTCTTGGGTATCCATCACTTTTTCTGCAGGGAAATCTGGTGAAACCAAGTCAAAGAGCAAGCCCAAGAAAAACAAGAAGAAATCATCTAGTTCTCAAAAGAAGAAAGTGGTGTCGTCCGACTCCTCTGAGTCTGATTCTGACGAGGAGGAGGAGGAAGAAGAAGAGGAACAAGAAGATGAAGAGAGTGAACAATCAGAAGAAAGTGAAGAAGAAGTAAAAGTAAGTTTTGTAGTTGTGCCATTATTATTATTCTCTTCCTTCAGTTCCATCAAGCATATCTGGTCACCAAAAGTTGGTGTGCCTCTCTTTTTGTCAGGTTTGTTTGCTTTGTTGTCTACTCTGATTTTCAAAAGTTACTAAAAGCTAGGAAATCATTTTTCTTTATCTTCATGAATGGCCACTTGATGAGATACGTCTCTTGAATGCTTTTTACAAATCATCATCATCACCATCTTCATCGTTTAACATCCACTCTCCTATAGTCACATGGGTCAAACGGCATAATATTTACAGTTTTTCTGATCATTGATTGGGTTATTCCTGACTAAAGACCCCTAAGGTAGGTGTGGCTATGTGGTAAAGACTATGCTTCCCAACCACATAGTCTCAGGTTCGGTTCCACTGCATGGCACCTTGGTCAAGTGTCTTCTGCTATAGCTCCATGCCGACCAAAGCCTTGTAAGTGTACCAGAAACAAGGAAAAACCTGTTTGTGTGTGTTACTGTCTCTTTGGCCTTGGCATTGTACGGTTGTTGTTAGCAAATGTCAGGGTCACACAAGCTGTGTCCTTCATTTCCAATCTTCCCTGCAAAAATGTGTCTGGTCATGGGGAAGTATTACTTGAAGTGGTGACAAGAAGGACATCCAGCCAAAGGAAAATCTGCCTCGACAAATTCCATCCAACCCTGTGAGTCTGGGAAACTGGGCTTCGAAATGGTGCTGGTGACAGTCAGCAATGAAGCCAATAGGGGGTGGGGGCTATAGATGACAATGTGTGTGAAGGGATTTCACAATGATGGAAATACCACAAGCAGTGTATTGTGACAGGTGTCATTGCAATCTGGGCACCTTGTATGTTAGCCGGTCA
>NC_069003.1:37241985-37246351 GCF_001194135.2 Octopus bimaculoides
GCTTCTCACCACGTGTTTCTGATTTTGATGTTTCTTGTTTTGTAGGAGGTGAAGAAAAAGAAGAAATCTAAACCAGAGAAGAAACCGTCAAAAGAAAAGAAGAAAGAGAAAAAGAAGGAAACCCCCAAAAAGAAAGTGGTTGCCAAAAAGCGAAAAGGTTGGCATCGGTGTCGATTGAATAATGAAAATAATATCGTGACAACTTAAGTTTGCATGGATAGAGATCATATATATATATATTTGAGTGAATAATTGTGTGTGTATCATGGAGTTTTGTTTGCAAATGTCTCTGTTTTATATAAAAGTGAAATGGCTTCAATATTTCGAATGGATTAAATCTATTTCTGTTGTATCATCGAACCACACATTGCCTGTACAGGTGCATGAGTGGACCACATGTCATATTGAAATGCAAACCACTTTTATATGACGGTGATACTTTGAACTATTATGCAATGTCAAAACAAGGTGACACAAGCATATGCTACAGCTTGGCCAGGGTAATGTGCTGAGGCACTGAACCTGAAACCATGTGATTGGAAAGCAGAGTCCTTAACCACACGACTATACCTGTAGCTTTCTAGTAGAGCTAATTTTAAATTTAACCGACCCCTAAACTTCCTTTGAGTGTTTCTTCAGAGTTAAAAATAATCAAGTTTTTTTCCATTTGCTTCAGTTTCTGATGTTTCTTCTGATAGCTCAGATGATGAACCAATCATCAAGAAAAAGAAATCACCTCCTTCGGTAAGTATTCCTCATTAAACCAATTGTCTTGACCATTCTTAGTGATGGGCTCCTTTTTTTTTTTTGATGGGAAGGAAGTCTTTTATGTTGTTAGATTTCATGGTCAATACTTCTTTGTTGCAGCTGGTTTTCTATTGCCAGGCATATTTTTCACGGAATCCTGGAAACAAACGTTGCTTGCATGATGGTGATGTTTGTGCAGCAGCACCATGTGGCATTCATACATGCACACACACACACACACTACAGGTTTCTTTCAGTTTCCATCAGTCTACCAAATCATCTCACAAAGCTATCCCGGTTTCGCTTACACTTGCCCCAATAAGTCTTTGCAAGCTGAGTTTTGTGTCCAATGAAGAAGAAGACGTTGGCACGGGTGATGTGGTGCAAAGAAGGAATCTCTAATGGAAGCCATTGTCTCTTGTCCAAAATATGGCTTGTTGCAAAAGTGCAATGGAAGCAATAGTTTTGGTCACATTTTAGAACTGAGATGTAGAAAGTGAGGTTGTTGGTTTTTATTATTGTTATTTTAACGTACTAGTATCGATCCATCTTTACCTTGTCAAAGCAAATTATTTTTACCATCATCATCCTCATCCTCATCATTTCTGATGATTGCCACTCCCAGAATGAAGGTGTGGTTCCACAACAGCCTTCTTTTCTTTCTCTAGCACCTGACACTATTCTAATGATTAATGACTTGGAGTTGGTTCTTATATTCCATTTTGATCAGGATGAGGAGTTACATGAAGACGTGAAGAAAATTCTGGAAGGTGCCAACCTAGAAGAAGTGACCATGAAGACTGTTATAAAGCAGGTAAGCGCTAACATCGTTAGCACACATTCTTTTAACTCTCCCCAAATTATTGATAGAAAGAAAATCAGTTATTGGCTGTTTTTTTTTTCTCCAGCTTCTTTAACCTGTCAGGCCTGACCTCCTTGGTGTTATTTGATCCTGTACCTGGGCTCTTGAACCATTTGTGCCCAGTTCTATTTATTCCATGCTAACAAGACTTACATGGCAAGGTGCATGAGGCTGGATGTTCCCCTTAACAGTTGTCACCTGTTTTTCAAATAATGGAATTTCTTAATTCTAGAAGAATTCAAAAGCAGACAATTTGTTGACAAGAAAGGTCAACAGAGGTCACCAGCTATAGTGCATCTGGCTGGTAGGTCCTTCCAGTCTCCATCTACCAAAATTAATTCAAATGGCCACTGATTTGCCTATGGTGGTCATGCATAGAAGGGCTGAACCTGAAGCAATATGGTCGGGAAGCTAAGTTTGTGCTGGTGCTGCTTAAAGCACAGCCATGCCAGTGGCACAAAGGGAAGCACTCGGCATACTGTGAAGTGGTTGGTGTTGGGGAAAGGCATTCAGCCGTAGTAGAACCCATGACCAGAACAAACGATTGGAGTCGTTAAATGATGATGTGTGTAATCTTTCTGATGTGTTTTTCCTGCAGGTATATGCGAAATATCCTGACTTCGATCTCACCCAAAGGAAAGAATTCATTAAATCAACTGTAAAACAGGTAATTTGCTTCTTCTTCTTCTTCTTGTTAGTGGGGGCAGAAGTGTTAGAGCATCAGAAAATTTTTTTTTTTTCAGTTCCCATAGCACTCAGTTCATTTTCCCTTCATCTTTTTCAAGATCAATGAAATAAAGTACAAATCAATGACTAGAATTGGGAGTATTTGACTGAGACTCCCCAAATTGCTGGATTTGTGCCAAAATTTGAAAATTACTGGTAGTTGTTGGGGGGGGGGGCAAGCTGGGCAAAATATTTAGCAGTATTTTGTCTTTCAGGGTCAGTAACATAAATACCAGTGAAATACTGGGGTCGATGTAACTAATGTGCCCCCTCCCCCAAAATTTCAAACTTTGTGCCTTTAGTATTATCTATGCCAAGGGAGGTAACAATGTGACTGAAGAAGTGGGGGGGGGGAGTCGATATTGTGCATGAGTTCAACTGAAAGGCACAATTTTACGTGTTCCAAACAAAAAATTGGTGTTACGAGAGTAGACAAATACATTGGCAGAAGGGAAGGTAGATATGTTAATTGGATAGGTACATAGGTGAGTCTACAGATGATATATTAATAGATATACAGGTAGATAAGTAGCTGAAATAAAATGAAGAAAATAATCTCAATTACTAAATAATTTGAACTGATCTTTGGTCATAGTTAAGCAGAGAACTGTACAGGTTTTTTTTTTTCTACCTTTGTCTTTTATTTGCTGAAACTATAAAGCATATCGTATCTGCCAAACATATTAAAAGAACGTAAAGAAGCTGTACCATTTCGAAACTTTTGATTAAATGGTTTCAAAAAAATTGCTTTGATATTGTTTGTGTTTAATATATTGAAATGTTTTCAAATCTCTTGAGTTGTTCCTTGGAGTTTGCACAGTTCCTGCTAGTTAAAGCAACAAACTGGCAGAGTCGTCATGCCAGATAAAGCAGTTCATCTGTTTTTAATGTTCTAGGTTCAAATTCTGCTCAGGTCAACTTTACCTTTTGTCCTTCCAGGGTCAATAAAATAGGTACCAGTTGGGCACAGGGGTCAACATAATCGATTGAACCCCCTCTTCCAAAATTTCAGGCCTTGTGCCTTTAGTAGAAAGGATTATTATTAAGGCAACAAGCTGGCAGATTCATTAGCAGCATTTTGTCCATTGTGTTTTGAGTTCAAATCCTGCCAAGGTCGGCTTTGCCTTTTGTCCTTTCGGGTTCAATAAAATAAGTTCCAATGAAACGCTGAGGTTGATGTATTAACCCCCTCCCCTAAAATTTCAGGCCTTGTGCCTAGAGTAGAAATCATTATCATTATTATTATTATTATTATTATTATTATTATTATTACCACAATTAACTGTTTTTTTTTCTTTTTCTGTTTCCTTTGCAGATCATTTCCTGAGTTGTAGTATTGTATTATATAATGCTGGATGGAAGATTTATCAATCACATCTATGTATGATGAGGTTGGGTGGACGGTTGGGCCAGATGGGGGGTAGGGAGTAGGGTGGGCAGGTGGTGTCTGGGGTGGGGAGTGTGGGAAGGGTATCAAGCATTTCATTGTCCCCTTATCTCATCATGGCTCTATAATATTTCACTCATTCTCCCCACCTCTTTTTATTTCTCTCTCTCTCTCTCTCACATATTCTACATTCTCATTGTAATTTTCTTTCTCAATGGTGGTGATGGTGTTAAACAGTGATAAATGTGATGACAAAGATGACAATGATGATGACAACGACAACTGGCTTATTCCATTATTCTACTTCGAAATACTTGACATTTTGTGGGGTGGAGTGTTTAACATATGTATATATATACACATATATAAACACACACACACATATATCTATATATATATGTATATATATATATATATATATATATATATATACACTTACAAGCACAATAAGGTGGGGGGAATTAGTACTCAAATACCAAAGGCAGAGTAAAGTATTTTATTAAAGCTAAAAAAAGAAACTTCCCAAACTGTTGCCCAGAGTTGTTTCACATGACTGTTCATCTGGTGATTCTCATAATAAAATTCTATAAATTGTGTGTTTATTTATGGAAACCAGTTCAACGAATAAGCATTTAAATCTGATT
>NC_069003.1:37246936-37249626 GCF_001194135.2 Octopus bimaculoides
TCTGTGTATATATCGTCAGTCCTTTAGACGCATAGCTACATGTAACCCTAAGACACACTTACATATCCATACATGGACACATGGCTCTGTATTGAAAGAGATGAATATCTCCAGGCATCTGATTCACTACGACACACGTTGTCTTTTTTCTCATTTATGTAAATACAGCCCTTAGTTTTTAAAGTCCATTATTGCTATCACTGTATGTTAAGGCATCCAGCGGGCGGAAACGTGAGCACACGGGGTGAAATTCTTGGCAGTATTTTGTCCGTCTTTACGTTCTGGGTTCAAATTCCGCCAAGGTTGACTTTGCCTTTTATCCTTTCGGGGGTCGATAATTTAAGTACCAGTTATGCACTGGGGTCAATCTAATCGACTGGCCCCTTCCCCCAAAATTTCGGACATCCATGTTTACATTCTGCTGGGGTCAGTTTTGCCTTTCATGGCCTATAAAACGAGTACCAGTCACATACTGGGGTCGATGTAATCAAATAGACTCCTTTCTCGAAATTTCAGGCCTTGTGCTTTTAGCAGAAAGAATAATTATTATAATTAGTTTCAAATTTTGTCACAAGGCCAGCAATTTTGGGGTGGGGTGGTGGGTACTTACGTCTGTTGCATCAACCCTGAAAGGATGGAAGGCAAAGTCGACCACAGTATAGTTTGAACTTAGAAAGTGATAAGCAATTTTCCTGCTCTGCCAATCATTCTATCAGCTTGCCCACCTTAATGATTATTAACGATTAAAGTTCAGAGTTGGCCACACCATGAGACTCCCAGAGAAACTGCTTTTCCGTATTTCTTCTGCTTCTTTCCCTTCAAATTGTGCCATGGTCGACTTTGCTTTTCATCCTTTCGGGATTTTCCTTTTCCCTGCTCTTCTCTGGAAGTGAAAGAGTTCCATATTGTAAGAATCCATCACAAATTAATTCAGTTCAACATGTCATTGCCTTGCTGTTTCCTTTAGTAATTTATAACCTTGTGTCAATGTTTCAAAAAAACGATAAATGTCTATGTGTGTAATACATGCATAGACATGTTACAGTTCGGTGCCACTGATTGGCACCTTGGGCAAGTGTCTTCTATAGTCGCAGGCCAACCAAAGCCTGTCATTGTATGTATGGTTATGATTGTGTGTTTGTGGTTACATTTCCCCCAAAATCACTGAGCTGCAAGCAGTGACATTGTTGGCATTTCCCCTGTCAATGAATCATTTCTTGGTTTTGTGCTTTCGAAATAGATGTGTCCTACAAGAAGGACATTCAAGTGTGAAATAACACCTCAATAATACATTTGTTTAGGTCATAATTATCATGGAAAAGCACGTGTGCGTGTTTATGTGCATAAAAATCTCACTTTGTATTTTAACTGCTGTTTGGTCGTGGGCTGAAAGGTGTTGCTTGAAGGCTTGTTACAAAGGGTTGTGAATTTATATATTGCTGCAGTCCTGGTTTCAAATCCCCTCATGGTCAATTTGGTTTCAACTTTCAGGGTAGTGGGGGGGGGGGGGGGTATCAGTTTTATCAACTTCGTCTTCTCATTTTAAATTTTGTCATCATCATCATCATCAGGTGCAGAACAGTAGATTTGCATAATTGTTGGTGTTGAGGAAAAGGATTCTTTAGGGTGTTCTGGCTTTTAATATTCCAACATTCACTTTGGCTTTCATCTTTTTAAGGATCAATCTCATAATTGATAATATTGACTAACTGGTACCCCCCCCCCCATTTCAGGCCATGTGCCTCTACGTAAGAAATGTCGTGAGTACTTTTGACATCAGACAGCAGAATACTCAGCTGCTGCACTTGTTCCAACTTATTACGTTTTGAGTTCAAATTCTGCTGCGGTCAACTTTGCCTTTTGTCCTTTTGGGGTCAATAAAATAAGTACCAATTGAACACAAATTCTCTCTCTCCATCCACCCACCCCATTCTTTGAGTTTGTATCTGTTTGGCCCGGTCTTACCTTTCTAGGCTCCATGTTTACTGGGACATCTCCAATAGCTGTTACTGTCCTTGGTAAGCTGGATCTTTTGAGCAGGGTTTCAGTCCCTAGTTGATAGGAGTGGCAGGGGGGTCTTCT
Organism: Octopus bimaculoides; assembly: GCF_001194135.2. Classification (NCBI taxonomy): domain Eukaryota; kingdom Metazoa; phylum Mollusca; class Cephalopoda; order Octopoda; family Octopodidae; genus Octopus; species Octopus bimaculoides. The sequence goes on from NC_069003.1 coordinate 37,249,019, forward strand.
GTGGAAGTGAGTTCAAGATATGGTTTGGTGTGAAGTACCCATGGTGCATTGCAGAATGAGGTGCTGGTTTTGATATTTGAATTCTCTAAACTGGATCCTTCTGACAATATATTATTGATCCCTGTGTTTTAGATATCCCCACTTCCTCCTTTCTGCCCCTGCTATAATTAGTCCATGTATGAATGACTTGCTTACATCCCTGTCCCAGCTCCAGTTTCTAACATTAATGCTTTCGCTTGTGTTACCAGCCGCTGCCACCAACCACACTGTTACACACGGTTGGAGAGAGTTTAATTTCACTTCAGGCTTGCATAAAACATTGATGATGATGATGATTGCATGATAATTTCAATTCTCTTCTTTTGATGCATCTCTCCTACCTACTGATAAATGTGTGCGTGAGTGATTGAAGTTACCTTTCAAATCTGGCCAGGATGGATCTATGGCCTTGTGCTTAGGATTACAAATAAGGATCATTTATTTTTGTGTTCAATTTGGTCTTAAAACTGGAATTTTATTTTATAACTCAGTATTTTTAAGGAAACTAAGACAAACTGTCAAGAGTCTCTTCGATCAAACCTTTACTCTGTGTGTGTGTGTGTGTGACC
>NC_069003.1:37249653-37267592 GCF_001194135.2 Octopus bimaculoides
GGGGGGGGGGTAGCTCGTGGCTGGTATTTTCTTGCCTCAGTCTGCCTGGCCGGCAAAACAACAGGTTCTATTCTTGCTTCATGGTCAGCAGTCTGGTTATACGGAAGAGTAGGGCAAAGAGATGGAAATGGTGTCTACTTGGAACAGATCAAACCACTTCTCAAAACTTTTAAACCAATGATGTCACAAAATTTATCTTGGTTGTAATCCTAAAGCTGTTGAGTCACGAGTGTGTCTACACACACACACACACACACACACACACACACACACATCTGTGTCTAGAGTTTTATATTTGCATTCATACCCAGGTAGGTTGTATATGGCAGTTTAAAATCATTTTTATCCCTCCATCACCACCACCACACCAATCAATTCATCTAAATCTATTCACCTTCATCCTTCCACTGGTTCTAACCTCTCTCTCTCTTTCTCTCTCTTCATACAAATTTTAACCTCTGCTATCGTATGTCAGACAGTATAGTACAGTTCTTTGTGTGTATGTAGACCAGTTTTTATTCATTGCCACCATATTTCTATGTAATTTCTGGGGAAAACATTTTCAATCCTTATGAACTAATGCAACAACAAACATACAAAAAAATACAAAAATAAATAATAAATTAAAAATATTGTTTTGTTATTTGTTAAATTAAAATTTTACTTCATATTTGATGTTGTATTACAGATGTGTATATGTGCTAACCATGGTTGAACTGAGGTTTTCTGTGGTCAATTGTACGTCTTGCAACATGCTGATGGCCAAACGAAACTGGTTCAAAACATAACACTTATTTTCACATTATACATATGTATGTATAATCATTCAACGTCTCTTTCAATGCTGGCTTTGGCTGGACAGTTTGACAAGAACAGATGGTTCCACCAGGCCCCAGTTGTCTGCTTTGGCATGGTTTCTATTACTTCCACTTAACAGTGCTCTGGGGGATTTTTATGTGGCACCAGTGAGGTCGCCAAGTCCTCAGAAAATAAGACACCCTCCCCCCCTCAACTAAGCTGGGTATAGCCTGGAGGGAAAGAATCAAGTGCCTTGCTGAAGAAATGAATACATTACTTATATGAGGGTGATGATGGTCCATTTACAACCCTCGTGAGGTCTAGACAAGTCTACATGCATATGCCAGGCTCATTTCAGTTTCCAACTCCACAGAGTAAAGAGTTGCTATAAGAGGAATCCAGGTGAGCAGGTATGGGGGCAATAAAATGTGGACAAAGAAGTTAGGGTTTGATATACAAAATACAGAGTATCCATACATATATAGATATTTATATATTGATAAATGAAGCTTACACAAACGACAAAGGGGCAGAGGTTTAGTGTTAGGAGTCCAACAGTGATGATCCCTTATAATAAATGTTGGTAGATGTAATTCAAACTATTCAGCCAGTCATGGAAGCAATTTTACCATTTACCACCACAAGTGAATCCTATTGGATAAACAAATATGACAGAAGAAGTATAATGTTGTTCACATTTTATATTTTTATTCATAAAAAAATATTTTCCCTTTTGCTGGTTGAGAGATCTCATGCTGTGCACTAAACAAGTCTGCACACACCAAATGCCCTGAGCAAAAAAACAACTGGCACTTCTCAGTTGCAGCATTTCTTGCATTTTAGTCTGGAACTTTTTTTTTTTTTTTTAATTTTACCAGAATTGAAGGAAATTAGCAAAAGATAATAAAAGTAAATATAAAAGAAAAAGAAATCAACAAGATAGAAACCAGGACCTGAAGAGAGGGAGACAAGCAGATTGTGGGGTTGCAGAAAAAGGGAGGGTCATACAAATTGTCATTGGAGTGTTAAGGAAGAGGCTGAAGGAGTGGACAGCAGAAAGACTGGATTGCAGAAGCACATGGATGCACCTGACCTGCTTGTGAGAAATGATGGAGACCATTTCAAAAGTTCTTGGATGGCTGAGGTCAGAGGTGGTGATTGATTGCTAAAGAGTAAACCCACAGACAAATGGATGAGTGGGTAGACATATCCCTCAGGCAAACATGTGAACCAATGCACAGTTTACTAATATATTTCCCATTCACATGGTTTTTTTTCATTCTTCAATATTCCAAAATAATTCTTCAGCTGCATTACACAGGTCTGTGCCATTCAGCTACAAAATTATTCACATCAAAGGTTTATTTCCTGCTTAGGAATCCTGAAAAATAATTAAAACAAAAAATGTAATTTAGACATTGAGAAAAATTTTTTGGATTTCTTTTACTTCCCAATAATTATAGTTTTGATTTTTTTTTACTTAGTTATTTAATTCATTAATTTTCTGATTTTTTAAACTTAGCTAAATGGTTCTGACAAGTAATTTATAATATTACCCAAGTCAATGATTCAGCCTGGCCACAGTGCAGTGACTGAGAGAAATGACATCGAAAACGACTGGCAGAGATGAGATTTCAGGGGAGAGGAAAGAAATTGATTTTGTTTGATGACTGGTGATCTTAGAACTGAAACCAAATTGGTTCCTGTTGCATCGGAACAGGAAGCAACATAAAGCCCATTGTCTGTTGAATCTGTTGTCTAAAACCTTTCCAAATGATGATGATACTGTTGCCACTGCAAGTACCACAGACAATGTGACAGATTCTGTTTAGAGAACCATGTAAGCAAAACCAATCACTGGTCAGCCTTTTGATTATCTAATCCCATTCTAGCGCCAACAAGCAATGCTAAACATTGACATTTACATGGACCAAACATCACACCTCCCCCACACCAAACAATGCTCCCTGAAAAAAATATTAATGTTGCTCTAAACTTGAAGATTCTTGTTGACAATGTTAGAAAAGTGGAATTACCATTTGCTCCATGAATATCTTTCTGTAAGTAGACTTATGAATGCCAGTGAAAGGAAGGGCTTGCAGCTGAGAACTGAACCTGGGCCTCAAACTTTACTTAGCAGAAAAAATTTCTTCCACATAACAGGGGTTGACACATCAAGACTGTGGCAAACTCTTTTGTGTGCATCTATATATAGACACTACAGCAGCTAGAAATAGCAGCCAAATTTCCTTGAAATCAACCACCTACTATTTAATGGGATTTTTTTTTTTTTTTTTAATAATTAAAGAACACATTTGATAAAATGTGGAATAACATCAGATAATGATGACAGATTGATCCTAGATAATAAAATTACATATGATATAATGGACCAAACTAAAATAAGGCCAGTGTGAAAGCCACAAAATATATGTCGGTCTTTGACGTTTCAGAAAACAGATATAACTTGTAACATATGTCAAATTGACATATCTCACCAAAAATCTGATCAAATGGATTTTGATATTATCAAGAAAAGAAAAGACACTCACCTGAATTTTCATCATTTTCTCCATAAAATATTCAATGTTTCTAGCAACTGTTTCCAATTTTTCAGTTTCTGTCCAGTTTGCATTTTGGCAAATTTGATCCATGTTTTTATCAAACTCTTGCAATTTTAATTTCAGTAAATCGAAATAAAATCGAATTTCTTCATTGTTTGAAGCTAAATCAAAATCAAGATAATTTTTGGCTCTTTGTTTAACAGGAAGAAAACGAATTTCATAGAGTTTGGAGAATGTTTTGAATTGGCAAATCTTTGCTGAATGAGCAGGTTTTTTCAAGTGTTTAAATAAAGTTTCTTTCTCATCAGAACTGTTATTTCCATTATTAGTAATATTGATCTTAAAAGGAGTGATCCATTGCTTTGAGGTAAATGAAACATTACAAATCGAGCAATACTTCTCACTTGGACTAACTAAAGGTAAGTTAATTGGGATCTCTAACGATCTCAGCTCCTTCAATAATTTATTTCTATATCTCAGATAAGCATTTGTAATCACCTGAACAGCTTTTGTTTGTATCACAGAATCCTTCTTTTTATCTTTTTCGTCATCACTTATTAGAATTTCCACCATTTTTTCTGTTAATTGAGAGTCAATTTCAGAGACAACTGTGGGGCTTGTGTCAGCCATTTCAAGCCTCAACATTGACAATTGCTTATCAGAAACAAACTGCAGTCCTAATGGTTTCCTATTTTTAAACATCCAATAATATCTAGAGATTTTATATTCTGCAGTCTGCATCAAAACTTTTATAGTATCTTTAATAAGCCTACATGCTTCATCTTTGTTTATTGTAATCAGTCTGCATATATCTTTCACTCTTAATAAGGGATCCTCAACTAGAGTTGTAACATTTCCACATTTCATTAAAAATTCAAGGTCAGGTATTTTTTCAAAAGGATGCTCAGAAAAACAATGAATGTAACAAAGGCCCAAAATGAAAACACGCTTTGCAAGTTTCCTGGACTCTACATCTTTTCTTTGTAAACACTGAAAAATGTTGTCACTGAAAACCAAATTGACCATTTTGGCCACACGTTCCTCTAGAAATTTCAAATAGAGCCACATACGACTGGAATTTATAATGTCTTGAAGCTTTTCTGAAAATGCTGATTGAAGTGTATCCATAATATCAATTGAGGAAATCTGAGAGGCAGGGAGAACAACTGATATTTTGCAGTGTCTCATTAGTAACATAAAACTTACTGTCATAAAGAATTCAATCCACAATAAGAGACAGTGCAAATCTGGCAGAATACGTTTCCTCTTTTTTAGAAACAAAACACAAAATTTAGAAAATTGAATGACAGCTTCAAATGGTTGACGTTTTTCATAAAGAAAATACAAAGAATCAAAGAAACGTTGGTAGATGCACATGTATTTGTTGTCAGAAGAAACCAAAGATGAGTTTACAATAGACACCTTTGGAAAGGATTCTTTTCCAATTTGTTGGTGCATCTCTTGTATGAATTTGCTTAAATCATATCTAATATTTAGCCAGCTGAATAACACATTTACTTCAAAATAGAAATCTGAAGACTGTACTTTTTCCGATAGAGTCATCCTTTGAAAAATCATTATATAATGTTTTCGAATACACATTTTTAAGGCAGTTATATTGTCTGGATGGAAGAAGTTTGACAAATGGGTATCTTGATCTAAATTTGAAATCAGGGCTTTATAAAGATGAGTTGCAAAGAATTTAAACTCTTTAAAATCGTCTTGTAGCTTTATAGTGAGAAGCATTTCACAGATAAGTATACGAATATCAAAATGAGGTAAAGTACTGGATTTATGAAGATGCATACATTTTTTCTCCTGAAAACGGCAGAAATCTCCATGTTGACTTCCATAAAAATTTGCCAAATGACAACAACAAGTTTCTGAAGACTGGCATAATTCTTCAGATTCAAATGGACAGGGTGTACTTATGATGATGTGGATGATTAGCTTGTGGTACAGCATGTGGAATAACTTCCGAATACAAGATTTGAGGTATTTATTCAGCCATGATTTGAATTTCTCAAAAGTAAAACTTGCATAAGATATTCTATTACAAACATTGTATTCTATGAGAGATATGCAACACAATGGTTCTGTTGTGTGAGATTTCCACACAGAATCATCCTTGAAAGAGAGACCAAAATATGGTAAATATGATTTTATCACAAGGTTTGAACTTGGCAGAGGACTTTTCATCAAATTTAGTAAATCAAAACTTTCCTTGATAACATTCCAAAACGATTCCTTATAGAAATCATGAGGCTCAAGATCCATGAAGAATTGAACTGCTTCTAAACAACCTGCAAAAGAAATAAAACATAAATCAGTGAACAGAATTTTTTAAAATAAGTTGTTTTAGAATCTAATAAAGCAGGACAATCACAGCTGGCCAGTTTGATGGGCTTTTTTGGAAATCCAACCAAAGAGTTAACAGTTTTGTCTCAAGTCATTTGTGCTACACAGTACCAGTAGATATGACAACTATAACTGCCCAAGTCCACCTTGAGGTACAAAGATTCCATAGGTTAGCTCTCACATCAGTGATATACTTTGATCTTTGTTTCAAATAACAACATCAAATCTACAGTGTTTGTGTGTGTGGACGCGTGCACGAGCACTTTTAAAATAATCGAGAAAGGAAGGACAATGTGCCTGTTCTTTCTATGCCTTCCTTTGCTGACAGCATACAGACATCTAAATAAAGTTCCTAAAGATTCGTGTTGTGGGGAAGAGCAAAGGGAAAGCAATGCTGAATAATTTGCACGAATCTCTGTAAGAAACTCAACTGAAAATAGCCATGAAGTGGAGGAGGAGGAAGAGTGCAAGGGGTTCTACTCAACAGCTTACAGAGAGACAGATCCAAGCTAAATGCATTACCAATGAAGTTAAGCTTCTAGTAACAAACTCTAAGACACCTTTTTCCAACTCTTACTGGCAGTCAATGGCACTGCTCATCTGAGATGGCAGGAAAAAGTGTATTGCAACGAGTATATTGGATTTACTAGAATTGTTGAATCCTCCCTTGTTCATGAAGTTCTACTTCTAGAAGTTATTTCCAACATAAGAATGTCACCTCATCAACGAAATCAATGAGGAACAACTGAACATTATTAGAACAATCTTGCCAGGCAAAGCTTCATCCTTTTTCCCTCTTAGAAGCAACAGTTCAATTTGTGACCATGAAACTGACTACTTCAGGCTGTAAGTAATAATGGCTGAGTGATTAAAGTACGGGACTACCAGCAAAGAGATCCAAGTCCAAATTCAAGCAATCATTTTGTTGTATACTTGCAAAATAGACTTACTTCTCTACACAATGATTCCTTGTCAAACGAGAGAGAGAGCTGTCTCACCCTGAGGTCAGTTGAAGTCTCATCCACAACAGGGACTGTTGTGGTTTCTCATCTGGTAATCACCACAAACGACCTTCAAAATAAACAACCTCACCATTTAACAAACTTCAAAATGTCTTTTTTACTGATTCTTTAGACACTGAACCTTTCATTTACCAACCCATCTGCATATTAGCATTAGTTGGATGGTTCAACATGATCCAATGGACTCTTAGAGGACTGTGTTAGGCTCCATTGTCTGCATTGACACAGTTTCTATGGCTGGATGTCCTTCTTAATGCCAACCAGTTTACAGAATGTACTCAGTGCTTTTTCTCATGGCAAAGCACAAGTGGGGGTGGAGGAGAACAAGTAACTTGTGCGACTCCTTGAGAGAATGGAGGCATAGTATTGAGAGAGGAGGCTTTGAGTCAAGTGTTGAGAGGCTAAAGTATGATAGAGAGGACACGGGCACAGCTGTGCGGCTGTATGAGGGGGGGGGCGCTGAAAAGCTCCTTTTGAGTTATTTTGCAGGGCTTAGAAAAACTGAAGGGTAGCTGCAATAAGTGTGTGTGAATCTGAGAGGGGAATATGTTGAATAAAATCATAATTAACAGATCCTCCTGTATTTTCTTTTACCGAAAGTCAGGAAGTTTTCAGCCTCACCCCGTCAAAGAAGAATAACATGGCTACTTCCGCAGGAAAGAGAGAAAAGATGATGGAGATGAGATATCAGGATGTACCCTCAAGGGACAAAAAGATGGACAAAGAGAAAATAAGGACTAAGAATGAAAATGTGGAATTATTTCAAGCAAAATGAAAAATGCCTCTTACCAATTGGAACCTTCACTAATTTGAACAGCTTGAAGGCCTCCACTGCATCAATGGTGCATTTGGTGTTAGTTTCATTCAGTTTAGCAAGTAACAGGTGGCATTTACCCAGACCAAAATTGTTGCCTTCTTTCTTATAAAGCAGCAGAGCATTCCTCAAATCTTCTTCGACGTTTCTTGAGATATCAATGTCAATGTCACCATTATCCCCACCCTCAGCAGCAGCAGGGGATGGCATCGGTGTGGACACACGCATTGACTTTAGTTTTGCCACAACATACCTGTGTCCAGCTTGTTTATAGAGGCAGTCAGCATACAGGTTGTTGTTATTAAGGGTGGCTGCCACTGCTACACTCTCAGAGAACAAGTTGTTCTGCCAAAGTAATTCCATTGAAGACTGAACTTGGCCTATTGAGAAAATAAATTTAAATAAATGAACAAATAAAAATTCTTATGTATGACTTTAGCTGTGACTGTGGAAGCAAACAAAAGGTTTAGAAATTTAGTTAATTAGTTAAGTCAATTAACTGTCACATATGCTTATTGGTGGAGAGGCACAAACAGCATTGTGATAGAGGTGACCACTAAGATATTGTGGGTCAATAAAAAGTTAATGGTATTTTGGAATTGATCAGCAGAGCTATACAGCCATCAACATCATCATTTAATGTCCACTCATCCATGCTTGCATGGGTCAGACGGAATTTATTGAGGCAGATTTTCTGCAATCCGATACCCTTCCTATCACCAACCCTCACCTGTTTCCAAGAAAGGTAAATACATGCCCTTGTGACCAGATGTCTTCCATGGAAGACTGGAAACAAGCAACTCCTTCTTTTCTTCTCTCACTCTCATCCTCTTTTACTCTCAGCCCCGGAGTTAAATGACTATCAAATTTAAGATACCCAAATTACATCAAAACAGCATCCCTAGAATTTTATAAGGAGTTCAGGACCTGAAGTAAGACAAACATCAACAAATAAAAGAAGCTGGTTTATAATCTATGTAGAAATGCTAATCCATACCATTATTTCTGAGCAGTTCAGCAGCATCTTTGAAGAGTCTCTTCTTCTCCAGGAAATTCAGTTGATCTTCCAATGTGGTGAAATGAAGCAAGGCAGCCTTCATTTTCTCAAAATCCTTACGTTGGCAGTAAAGATTTGCAGCTTGCTGAGCAAGGTAGCATATATCTTTTGTTGGACAATTCTCTATGAACCCCTCAGGTGCAGAATCACCATATGACTTGAAAGAAAAGCATACAAAAACATACGAAATATATGTGTACATAAATAGAGAGATAGATAGACAGCTTAGTGACAGGATTCATTAGCACCAGGCCAAGTCTTGCCAGTAGAGGTAATAGCTTTCTGAACTTTCTCCAACATGTTCTTATTCTAACTATTACCCTTTCAAAGCTAATCACATCACAGAGGTAACAAAAGCTATCAATCATTTCTAGTGAACCATCTGGGCATTTGAAAGGATCTATTTCTCTAACACTCTTACTGCTCATTTCCCTTGTGCATCTGCTGGATACGAAATCTACCTTCTCTCCCTTAACCTGCCTGTAACCCCAACATGACCTTGTGTCGTTCATTGTTGAAACACTTTATGGAATTTCTACTGACTCTTTTTCTGCATACAGAGTACAGCTTTATCCCTGATGCTATAACAGTCCTGTCTTCTTGGCTAATTATTACAACTTTTTATTTCATTAAGTACACTTTAACCCTTTAATATTCACATTACTCTGTGAAATGTAATCCTTATTATTGTTTTGAATTAATCATGTACCTTTCAGATTTCAATGGTGTGTTTGTATACTTTTAGAATGACATTGTAGGCTGAATTGAATGCTAAAAATTTAGGGTCCCTCAATTCTGGGTTTTACTTCCATGCCTGGAATTTCTACTTCAATTTTTCTTACAGATTTTACTATAAGAGCTCAGCCATCAGCATAGAGGAGGAGCGTCCAAGACAACTGGTCTTAAAATGCATCTGTTATGGCTTGCAGGACCACAATAAACAATCTCTACCTCATGACTTCTACCTGTACACTACATTTATCACTGAACTCATTGCTGGCTTTTTATGAGTCATTCATCTACTCTTGGTTTCCTTAGAGACCATCAGATTACACTATGAGGGATTTTGTCAAAAATTGCCTCTACATCAATAAATAAGAGATCATAAAGGTTTAATCTCAGATATGCGCTTCTTTCATAGCTGTCTCACTAGAAATATGGCATTAGTGGTACCACTTTCTAGAACAAAGCCCAACTGCACCCCATCCAAGAAAATACTATCCCTAATCAGTTTTGCAATAATATTTCTCTGTAACCTTCATGACCTGGTTCAACATTTTGATATCTTCTGTAGTTTCCTCTCTCTTGCCCTTCTAGCAGTTTACAATGATACCACAGCACCAGCCATTGTGAATGAAACATTATATATATACATACATAAATATATATATATATATATATATATATATAGTTTTGTATAGAAAGAAATTCTTCTTTCTAAGGATGTCTTACATCACAAGGGTCCACTGGTTTATCTCTATATCGATTAATTTACAGATGTTTTCATCCATTCAATATATGAGAACAAAATTTTAGTAATATGATGTAAAAAGATTTTTATCTTCTAAATTCATAATGTAATTTTTAATTATAAAATATGAATGAAAGTAGATATTGCAACGTATGTAGACATTATGAAATTGACTATTATGTAAATAAACCAGTCGTGCTGTGTTCAAACTCCATTTTCTTTATATTATATACATCCATCTGTTTCTGAAGATTTCACCTAAAGTCATTTTAGTTCACAGTTCAATGTTTGTGTAAAAAAAAATGTAAATTTATTTTAAAATTTATACAAACACAAAGACACACACTGAATATTAAAAATAAATTATATAATCAACCTGTTGAAGACTTTTGTATTCTTGAATTAATTCAATGGCATGATTATACTGTTTGGCATCATGGAGGACATCAACTGCTTTACCATATAAGGAGATCTTTAGGTAACACTGCACAGCTTCCTCGTACATCTTTGCATTCTTAAAATTCACTGCAGCTTCCTTGTACTAATGATCAATTTTTTAAGAAAAAGAAAAAATGAAAATTCAAAACAGAAAAGCCATTTTGCAAGAGGGGGGATCAGTCAACTACATCAACCAGACCCATCCCAAGTGTATGTGTGTGGGTGAGAGAGAGGAAATACAAATGTACTAATACATGCCTTGCAACATTTTCGATAAAGACGGGCAGAAAGTTCATATTTGCCCCCTTCAGATAAACACCATGCTGATCTGATACACATGTTACAATCAAAGAAATACTTGGAAGCAATGAGGAAGTGCTTCCACTTCTTGGCAGTTGAGTCTTGCATTTGAGCCTGTTGAACATACAGGAATGCTGTTGCCACCTTTTCTTCATTCTTGTGACCACTTTTCTGGAAACATTTTATAGCAATTTCAAAATGTTTTCGCTCAATGAAAGACATTCCTTTCATAAACCATTCTTCTGGTGTTGAGCTTCTGGCAAATTCAGTATTGTCAGGGTCTAAAGATAGGAGAAAAAAACACACACATGTATAAAAACAAAAACAACACTCGTAGCATAATGGGGGTCTGTAATTAGTGGCTGTAATCTAGCGGATCTGATTGTTTTTGAATGTTAAATGGTGGTAGATTGCAAAATCAGTAGAGCTCTGTAGAAGATGCCTTGTGATATCTGATTACATCTATGTATGTTCTGACATCAGGACCTATACGAAGACAGCTTTGTTTTCCATTCCAATCAATGAAGCTGATTAAATTTATTAAATTCCTTCCTTATAAATTTAAGACATTGTATCTAATTGTAATGGTGAGGTTGAAGCGAATCCTATTCATGAAGGAAGTCTCGTTTTCACTAGTACACACTGATAATCTGTGGCCCATGAAGGGGGATAGTTGCAGATGGAGAGAAGCAGGGAGGAGTCAGTTTTTCCCACAATTGTTGCTAAGGTGTCAAGATCTTTCACAATGATCCTTAACAAACAAGTGCAGGGATACAGCCAGATAGTTTCACAGTGACCCTTAATAAACACATAGGCACACCAGTGATACTTTCATACCAATTTATTCATATATATATATATATCCTACACACACACACACACACACACACACAACTATCCATGTACAAATTTGTTCTGACATACACATCCATATATATACTGTAGTTTTTTTACACACTCATCAAGTTATTTATACATAACTTTACTCATCTTACACATCCTTCACATGTCTACCAAAACATAACTCCAAACATCCACACACACACACATTTCAACATTCCTTCGTCTGATGTGATCATATAACTGAATGTAATTAAAGATCCACTCCAAAACAACTTCACACACCCAATGTTATCACCTCTACAAACATTTTAAGCCATCTGATGGAAAACTGCATACCTTCACTAGAAGTATCAACAAATGCAACCAAACGCAGAACCTGAAAATACTCAAAAACTGGAGTTCGTTTTTCATTGGATGTATCAAAAATCCAAATGTTATGTTTTGCCCTTGTAAGTGCTGTGTATAAATACTTTAATTCAGAGTTTAGAACCTTGTGCTTGTTTGGGTCAAAGGTTAAAGGATGAGGATGGTTCTGGGAATCAAGAACATCTGCAAAGAAAAAACAAAACAAAACATTAGTTATTTTTATTGTCCAGTATACCTGTTGTGTGGCATGTCTTTCTAATTGTTTAAATTTCATGTCATACTATTTGGGAGAAGCTTGTTTGTCTAATATTTCACATTGAAGTTCTTCTATCTTGTTCTTACTCAAATGTATATTACCAATTCATTTACAATGTGTTTTATGGAATATTCACTACAGTCAATTTGAACCCATGACTCTTGGATTGTTAATCTAATATTTCATACATTTCAGTCATTCTTTCCCCTCTAAACATTGGTGCTACCATTAAGCTGCAACAATTTGGAAAGTGGGAAATTTCCGGACATTTAGACTTCCTCAACAGCTTTCACAAATTGATAAAAGAAAAAAAAAAAACATAATTTAATGTGAACATATTTAATATGAGGTGGGGCTGGAATTTAACTAGGATTAATAATAAATATATAACTTGATCTGATAGATAACAGCAATAAATCACCAAGAAAAGAGAAGTTACATTGAATAATGTAGTCTAAGATACACAATGCCTAAGGAAAAAAGGGTATAATTATGGCTGAAATGTCATTGATCTATTAGATGAAGACTGATTCAAAGCTAAACAACAACAAAGAATGTGATTCACCTAAGTTTAATTCAGTTGATCTTTGACCATTTCCTTCGCTCTCATTATTGGTTTCTGCAATTAATTCCTGCAAATAGCTTGTTATTATTCGCCATTCATCAGTCACCTGCAATTGATAATTTACTAGAAATGACTGATGCATAAAATATAGTAAAAGAGATTTTTCTTGTAACATCATCTGGTTCTTTTATTTGATATCAAACACATCTACACATCCATTCAGCCTGGCACTCCATCTTTGTCTTCTTTCATCTCCTTCCAGCCACCCTTGGATCTCCTCTGTAGCAAGATACCTGTGCTTGTCTTCTTATACTTTAGCCTTTCAACACCTGGTATAAAGTCACTCCCAACCCCACCTACAAGATGGAACTTTTCCTTTCCCCATTTTTTTCAGCTCAATAGACCCGGTGGCATGAAAAAACCACCACCAGCTGCAGTGTGTGTGTGTGTGTGTGTGTGTGTGTGTCCCACAATAATCAACAGGGTTGCAGAACTACTAAAATACAATTTTTTCCCCCCCATGTTGTGTATGATGTGTGATGAAGAAATGAAATTTAATAAAGCAATTTGAAGTATGTGAAGAATGTGTGGCCTTCATGAGAGGCTGGAAGGGAAATTATATTAACATAAAAATGAAACTGTACCAGAGAATCCTTGAAGAAGTTGTACAAAAGGATATCATTGAATTCTAAGCCTTTTGATTCAGCAATTGTGAGAACAATTCCAGATGAAAGAAAACTGGGTAATTCCTGTTTTGCTTGATTATTTGCCACAAGAATAGCCTGAAATAGAAGAGACAAAAACATGAGAGAAAAGGCAGAGAACAAAATGAGAGAGTAAGAAAAAGTAACAACACCAAAAATAAACAAAACTATCAATAGTAACAATACAAAAACAACAACATAAGCTTAGCTATATTCTTACCTTGCAACAAAGTGGAAGCCAGAAGGATTCAATGAAGATCAAATAAGACAAAAGAAACTATTATGGATCTTTACATTATGATTTGTCTGAGAAAATTCAGAGAATCTGAAATACATGAGAATTGGATTCTAAAAGTAGCACTACACTTTGTAGATTCCTTGCCAAAGGTAAATCCATCCAAGAATTATGGGAACATAACAACTACATTGATAACATTCCATTTCTGACGAATATAAAGTTGCCAATATATATTGGTAAATGACTACAGAAATACTTTATTTTTGATCCATGCCTATGACAAAATGAACTTACCAATATTTAGATACCTCACTCATTGATTCATCACAATAAAAATCTGTAAATGTACAACCATCCAGATATCTGAGTACCTTATTATTTTTTCATACATACCTGCTGGGCTCCAAATTCAATCAGATCTGTTGTCTGTTTGTCTCCTCCCAATAACATAGCCAAGTCCTCATTATTACAGAACTCAAAGATTTTGGGTTTTGGGCCCTCATATGTTCCAATATCTTTCTCGGTTTTATCAAAAGATTCTGGGAAATATCTGCAAGAAGGATATCAAACAGTGATATGACATTGTGAGAGGTAAAAATAGTGTAAAGGGAAGAGGGTTGTAAGGAGAACAGAAGAGGTTGTAACATGAGCAACAAGTATGTGACACAAGTGCTGTAACTGTCTGACATGAGTGTCATGGTAGGGACGCCTGTTTGTATGTGCAAGTTTCAATGTTGAATAAAAAAATTAACAGTAATGACACTTGCAAGTTACTTAAGTCAGGCTGTGTGGCACAAGTGCAACTTCAACGTGACAGGAGGATTGTAAGAGTGTAACATGGATGATGTGAGAATGTAACAGGATATGAAAACAACAGGAACTTGCTATGAAAGCAACTGGAGTGTAACATGAGTGCAAAGGAGTTTCAACACATCACAAGAACATAGTCATCATCATCATCATCATCATCATAGCTTTAACATATACTTTTCCATCCTTCCATGGGGCAGACAGAATTTAAGGTAAGAACATTTAATAATAAACAAAGAAAACAAAAGGCCACATACCTGTTGAGTAAATCAAGAACACTAGAAGCCAATGAAACCACCCCACTGTGTGACCTGTAGTTGCAGGTCAAATAATGCATTTTCTGGGGTACCTTGATAGAGTGGAGTTGCTTTAAATTTGAACATATCTCTTTTAGGTAATAAAAGAGTGACTTGAGGTCACAAAATCGAAATGCAACACCTCTCATGATACTCTGGGCTGTGTCACCTGTGAGAAACATGTTGTTGGGATTTTCAACAAGTAATATCATCAGAAAGAGTTCAGCTTGAGTAAAATCCTGGACTTCATCGACATAAATCTCATGAATGGGGCAGAGGGTTGATTGGGAATTACGAAGCCGAGAGAATAAATTAAAAACAACATCCATCTCATCAAACAGATGTCTTTCTCTTAAGAGTTTATTGTATTTCACAAATGCTTGGTATACCTACAAATAAAAAACAACATAAAAACAAAATATTTTATCACAAAATTAGACACAATTTTCAGATAAAAAAAGAACTGACACATCAGTAGGACTTGAAACCAGTATTTGTTGTGTGTGTGTGTATCAATGCTAAAAAATATCTGCTTTAGAGAGGAAGTGAAGAATATCTTCAAAGTGTTACAATGGGGAAATTTATGTTGGGATATTTAAGTAAACACCACAAACAATATAGGAGATCAACCCAGATAAACATAGACAGTACACCCGTAATTCATCTAAGCAAAATATTTAAACACCGAGTGTACAGAAACCAATAGGTAACTTGGTGTGAATTTAGAGATCAGAAGAAAAAATTCCAGTTTACAAACCTTTTCGCGGTCTGAGGTGAAATTCGGAGCCTGTTTTTTCCCAATCTCCAAATATTCATTTTTTGATAGGAAACCTTTCTCTGAAAGCAGGGATTTATAAGAGCCTTTTATGATTGACGTAATTTCAGTCCAAATAAGGGTGGGATGACAGCCAGGTACTGGATATTTAACTCGATTCCAAAATTCCTTCTCAAATATGTCATATGTTACTTCATAAAAATCTTGGAAATTGCCACCAACGCTATTCTCTTTGATGTCCATGTCAAACAGATTGCTGGAATCTTCATCCAGCCAGTTTTTGAAGTCTGTTCTCAAAGTCATGTCTTCATTTCGAGGGAAAAAATATGGTGAACCAAGCGAGGCATCTAAAAGAACCCAAAATTTCTTGGATGTTAGAAATATTGGGAAATTGTTGTCCTGAAGATCCTGAAAACATAACCCGGAAAATTCCATGTGGTTTTCACTCATATTCTCACCAATACAGAGATTTTTGAAGTGTTTT
Organism: Octopus bimaculoides; assembly: GCF_001194135.2. NCBI lineage: Eukaryota > Metazoa > Mollusca > Cephalopoda > Octopoda > Octopodidae > Octopus > Octopus bimaculoides. Next base: position 37,265,813 of record NC_069003.1, read on the forward strand.
TCCATTTCTGTACAGAGACAATTGTTTCGTGAAATAAACAGTTGATGAAGATGGCAGTAGTTTTCTGAATCATCTTTGCTTTCATCGTCTTCATTTTGTTCTTCTGATAGAAGAGGAAATAAAAGCATAATCATTATAATGCCATTAGGAAAACAGTTGAAGAAAATAAACAATAAATCAAAAAAACAAAAGACAAACACCCAAAAAGGTTGAAACTCACTTCTGGCTTCCGTAACATCAAGAGATTAGAGAGAAGGTTAGTTTAATACAGGTAACTTTCCCAAACAAGCTTCATATACCTACTTCTTTACACAATTTAGGTAATCTTAGTCAATGTAAAATTAACCTCTTCTGTTCACAAACATAAGATAGTTTCAGTTGATTTGAACTTGTGATACACAAACTGGCCATAAGGTGACTTGCTACTGGCCATTTGGCTGTTACACAGAGATAAACATATGAATACAAAAAAAGAAAAGTACCACCACCACCACCAGCAGCAGTGTTTTATTTACCTCCTCTGACATCTCAACCTTAATATTATTAAATATTGTCCAAAACTGTTCATCACAATTTACTTACTGTCACTGCCGGTTATGACAATGACGGTTCCAATTGATTCAATCATGAAATTAATGTGTAAGTGGCTGAGCACTCTACACTTAACTTAGCCCTCAGTAATATTCAGCGTGACGCTGAATATGACAAAGCTGGCCCTTTAAATTACAGGTACAACTCATTTTAACCAGTTGGGTGGACTGGAGCAACTTGTGTCTTTGAGCACAACCACAAGTAAAGACACTATAAGCAGTTGAATAAAGAAACCCATTTTTAGATATTTTCTGCTCAATATCATTACAAGACCAAGCTTTTGAGTTGGATTTTCAGCAAGATGTTAAAAGTTAAACAAAAGAACTGAAAACGAATCTAAGCTTAACACTGTAAAAAATTTAATCAATTATCACCAAGCTACAAGTGCTAATGTATACCATATGAGGCTTACTAAAAGAAATGAATTCAAAAATAATTTTAATAAAATGAAGAATAACCAAATGAAAATGTCTCACCATCTGATTGTTCTTCCTGGTGTCCTGCCACCTTGTTATCTCTGATGTGATCCAATGAGTTAGTCACAAGTTTCTGAAACAATGGGCTGCCAGAGATGTTAGCCTGTTTCCAATAGGTGATATAATGGTCCCAGAGTCGGTAAAGACAGCAAGTGGTTTTGCCAGTACCACTTCGGCCCAACACAATGACAGGTTCTTTACTGTTGTCAACTATGATGTTAGATTCTGTTTCTTTTGCTTCAAATGGGAAAGAAGCATTCACCGTACTCTCCTGAAATATATATCTTACCAACGAAGAGGAAAAACGGTAGAATTTCATAATATTCACTTCACTTTCACTATTAATAGAAAGATATGACTGACAGATGTCTTTGCCTTTATTGTCGTTACACTTGTCGAAGACACGTGGTAACAATACACCAGTCGGTTTCTCAGTAGAGAGTACAGGTTTTAAATACTGAGGACAAGATAAACTAGCCTTGTAACATTTCACAATATTGTCTATAATGGATCTTAGCTTGTTTAAATTAAAAACCACTTTCCAGATACAAAGCACCTCTGAATACTGCTCCAGTTCTAAAAAAAAAAACAAAGAGAGAGAAAAAGAGAGATAAGAGAAGAGTTATATGCATGTATGTATATATTTCTTGAGATACACACAAACACATTGAGACATTATATATATATATATATATATATATATATATATATAT
>NC_069003.1:37270386-37274447 GCF_001194135.2 Octopus bimaculoides
ATATATATAAATATATATATATAAATAAAAACATTTTTAATACTTATTCCCACCACTATAACTTCACTTTGTCTAAGGCAGGATACAACCATGGAATTACTTTTCTTAATCCAGAAAGTGTAACACCTGCTAAAGGTAGAAATAATGAGATTTTAAGTGAGAGGGGGGATACAGGCTTACTTGGTCGGGAAAACAGACCTACTAGGAAGGCATCCAACAAACCCATCAATTTAAATAAAAAGATAAGCAACAACAGGAAATTAGATGCTGTAACCAGTGGGAATGTTAGTTTATATAATAAAGGTAGTGAGGTGATTGAGCGGATTAGAGCAGCCTCTATTGAGAAGAAAAATACTGATAAAGTAGCCACACCTAATAATCAAGTCGTGACTTTGGGAGGGGTTGAAAGAGCATTTAAGTATTTTCGAAACTAACAATTATAGGCGCCACACTCAAACTTTGATGGTGGAAATTAATTTTGGTGTTGAATCTGTTATAAACTTACCCACTCGTATTAAATATAATAAAATCAGGGGATATTATGTTATATGGCGAATTAAATTGCATTGCATATGGTATGTGGTGTGCTATATGTAATTACTATCCCATGATAACTCCTGCCTAGCTGGTCTGACTTCATCATATTTTTGGTGATTAAACTATTTTTTCCTTTCTATGATGTTCTGAGATGAGTTTTCCTGTTGATGTGTACAGCAGGCTGTTGCAGTATACACAATTTTTCATGAATGCAGAGTTGGATATTACAAGCTCCAGGAGAGTAATAGGTTGGGTCCATGTCAAGAAATCCCCACTGTGAAATCATTTCTTTGATCCTGAAATTTCCAAATGAAGGGGGGGGGGTCAAGATGGTGGAGATTTTCCTGTCTTTACATTTGTATGAGTGCATTTAAACAGGAGTAGCTAACCTTAACATTTTGAGCATCAAAAGAACTATAATACTTATAGGTACTTGGGAAATGCTGCCTAATTAGGAGCATGAAGGTTTAACTGATTTGTGTTCCTATTTGGTGTGTGTGTGTGCATATGGACAGACAGACAGACAGATATTTACATAGTTAATGATTAAAAATAAATCAAAAAGAAATTTTGAAAAACATGTAAAGAGGTAAATCTTCCTACCTGGCAGATAATTAATAGTCAATTGCCAAATGATGCGTGAATTATGTGACAGGTGAAATGTGTACAGTTTTAAACTGTTGGGAATATCTTTCAGTTTCTTCACACGTCTACTCTTGGAGCCAGAAGCTAACTTTTTGATGGCTAAAATAGTTTGTCTGCGTGTTTCATCTGTTAAATCTCTGCACTTTAAAGTAGTCCAAACATCTTGTGTACAAATGACTTTCCAATTCAAATTTTCAAATGAATTCTCTTTGAACAAATCTTCATTTCGATTGTCGTCATCATCATCATCCTCCTCCTTCTCAGAGTCTGTCTGTTCACAGTCTTTAATTACATCTGGATTAAAATCCATACATATGTCAACTTTTAGATCTGGCTCTGTAATTCTTTCAGAAATAGTTTCTCTTCTCTCTTTGACTATCATGTTAAATGGATTCATTTCTTCATATTTATATTCAGTTAAAGATTCTATTTTAGCCTTCATTTCACTCTCTAAACTTTCTGGAACAGATTTCAAAGAATTGTCTTCCTGATTCTTTTCCTTCTTTGGCTTTGTCTCAATTTCTGTTGTTAAATAGAATAAAGAACTTCATTAAATTTCAAATTATTTTCTCTTATATATTTACAATAATCTTTCTCATTTAACAGAGAGTTAGCCAAGAGATTATAATCACTGTTAATTACTAGGGTTGTTAATCCATAACCCAGTACTTAGTATGGATATAATCTCCAACAGGGAGTGCAGAAGAAGGTTTATATAAAATTAAGGATGGCATTTGCTACATTGTATGACATAACAGATGGTACCCCTCACCCTTCTAACCATCAGTGCATAAAGAAGAATGTTAATGCTGAGATCAATGTTGTCAATAAAAACCGAGAGAGTACGAGGTTGTTGTAATGCATAAAGTTTGTAATCTCTGCCGGAATTATTTATTCAACTATAGAAACAGAAGTGATGTCTTCAACAAGTTCCACCCTCATAGCACCAGGGCCGGTTTTAAGTCAGTTAGGCAGATTTGTTCAAATTGGGCCTCATGCCAAGAGAGGACCCTATGCGCATGCTTAAACAGAGAATGCTAAGATGAATTTTTAGTACATGAAGCCCTCAATGATTTTTGGTTAGGACTAGGGTACTCCATCAAGCATAAACTATTAGTCTTCAGCTTCTGTAGAGCAGAGGGGCCCCACTTGACAATTCTCTAATTGGGCCTGCACCTCCTAGCACTGACCCTGCCTCACATTTAAAATTATTAGATTTATAACTTGCAAAGATACCCGGCGTTGCTCAGGAGTAAAATGGTCTAGTTTGTGTGTGTGTGTGTGTGTGTGTGTGTGTGTGTGTGTGTGTGTGTGTGTGTGTGTGTGTGTGTGTGTGTGTGTGTGTGTGTGTGTGTGTGTGTGTGTGTATTACAGTTATGTTAAAACAGGTGACATGGGAAAGTGCAGCATTGATGATAAAACATCTGTGGATTGGAGTAAATGACTGATCTCCCACCAGAAGTCTGTTAAATAATGTCACCTTCCTTACCTCTGTCTCCTGCAGGTGTTTCTTGTGTAGTTGTTCTTGAGTTACTTTTGGCAGATTTAGTTCTTTTTTTGCTAGTTGCTGGTCCTTTTTTTCCATTTGTACTTGATACAAGGCCATCACCATGGGAACCAATTTGGGGCTTCGAAGTTGTATTCTCACTTGAGTCTAAAATATAAAAGAGGGAGACACATTGGCAGCAATGAATAGTGATTGTGTTGCTTCATCTGGTTAAGTTTGCACAGATTTACCAGTCTCAATCACATCATGGCCTAATGGTTAGGGTGTTACACTTACAATCTGGTGATCATGGTTCAATCCCTGGATTGGGAAGCATGTTGTGTTCCTGAGCAAAACACTTTATTTCACATTGCTCTAGTGCTGTGTGAGGACTGACAAGTCAAAGAATAGACCCAATGTTTCCTCTGCAGATCATAAAAGATGACTAAAAGAGGTTGAGGTATGATTTGAACTCCAACCTCATGAAAACCTTCACCAGCAAAGTCTACCTAAACAGACCCATGGGTTGGACGGTTGCCATCTGAATAGTGCAGAGGTGTCATCCACCAGGATTAGTAAGGAAATTTGGTTATTGTTGGCATAATAGCCTTTGTCAAAGGCTATTTATGCCAACAATAACCAGATTTCTAAATTTCTGTTAATCTTCCCACCTGAGCTAGTAATAGGACAAAACAGGTGTAAAACTGTATTCTTACCTTCTGACAAAGGTTGAAGCAAAATCTGAAATGAATTAAAGAGAAAGTTAAAACCATCTTGGAATTTGTGCATCAGCATAAATATTCATGGGTGGGTGTGTTCATATGAATGTATATAGGCACACACACACACACACACACAAGTATACATATATATTTATACACATACAAAACCCACAGATAATGGTTTGTGGAAAGAAGTTTCCCTCCCAAACACATGGTGCCAGGTTCAGTTACACTGCATGGCACATAGGGTGAGTGTCTTCTACTACAGCCTTGGTCCAACCAAAGCTTTGTGAGTGTCAGTCTGCCTCTGTGTGTGTGTGTGTGTGTGTGTGTGTGTTACTGTCTTCTTGCCTTGATATTGTATGATACTTCAAATGAATGTTATGGTCATACAAATGATGTCTTTTGTCTCCAATTTTCTGTGAAAACATGTCTAGCCACAGGGTAAAAATGACCTTACTTAGAAACAGATAAGGGTTGGCAACAGGAAGGGCATCCAACCTTTGAAAATCTGCCTCAACAAATTCTGTCCATTCCATGTGAGCACGGAAAGATAGACATGATGATGATGATACACACACACACATATGTACATACACATAAAGAAGCACATCTGTTTACATTATATATATGGATATATATATATATATATATATATATATATATATATA
>NC_069003.1:37274457-37278374 GCF_001194135.2 Octopus bimaculoides
ATATATATATATATATATATATATATATATATATATCATTTGTTTATCTGCATAATTGCCTCTATATCTACTCACTTTGATTCCCCTTATAATCATTCTTTACCCCACAGAAATGGTCACTCCTAAAGACATCGGAGTCTAAGTTCAAATCATTTGAGCACTACAAAGTGTTTTCTATGCTGAAAATCTTTGGATCTCATCTATTGATGAGATCCATTCAGACATATGCACAGGTACATCATAATATGTTCTTCATGCACATATTCCTTTCTTGACCCCTGTAACTCGCATCAAGCTGATCCTGTATGATGCATATATGATGGACATTAGCTGTAGAAAAATAATTCAGACTTAATGCTAAGTTAGCATTTAGACAAATAAGTATTTCTTAACCAAGGGACTCTTGGATACTCTAGAAGAATTTTGGTTGAAGGAGGAATTGGATTGCCTAAAAAAAGACATTTTAATTTCTGGGGCACAACCTTGAAGAAATTTTTAGTCAAAGGAATCGACCCCAGTACTTTTCTTTTTGAGCCTAATACTTATTCTATTGGTCTGAGTTTGCTGAATTGCTAAGTTATGGAGACATGAAGAAACCAACAACAGTTGTCTGGGGATGGACACACACATAGCAGGCTTCTTTCAGTTTCTGTCTACCAAATCCTTCACAAGACTCTGTTCTGTCTGAGACTATAGTAGAAGACACTTGCCCAAGGTGTCACACAGTGGGACTGAACTAGGAACGATGTGGTTGGGAAGCAAGCTTCTTACCATACAGATATCGCTGCACTTTTTATAAATATATATGTATGTATATCTCAAGAACAGTGGAGAAAAGCTGTCAATGGCTTATACTCCATAGAGAGTAAAGAGCCCCCTACGGAAGTATATCTAGAGTGAGAAAAACAATTGCAGAGAGAAAAGTGAGGCACTTTAAGCTTGACAAATGAAACTAAAATTTTCCTTACCTGAATTTGTTTCCTAGAAATTTGCTGTAATAAAGAAAAAAAAGGAAAAAGGATGTAGTAAAGTAATTTAAGTCAGCATAAAATTTGCAAGATCCTCCACAAACACCTAAAATTTCACCCTTACAAGCTGCAACTAGTCCAAAACTTCAGCCAAAAGATAATGAAATGTGATTTGAATTTTGTGAGAATATCCAGTAATTAATGGAAGATAAAGATAAACTGCTATGAAAATAATCATTTTCAGTGCTGAGACAATATTTCACTTGAACAACAAAGTCAAGAGGTATAACATGCAGATATCAGGACTTGAATGTCCCCACGCTACCCAGGAAATTGAGCGAGACTTAACCAAAAGTTAATGTGTTTTGTGCCATATCAGAGAGGACAGTGTATGGCCTTTTCTTCTTTTAACGAGGAACTGTTACTGGACAAAGTTATCTGGAGATGCTGACCAATTGGATGTTTCCACAACTAGCTGCTGAGGGTGATGACTGTCAGATTTCTCACCGAGCACTTGCCAAACAGATGGATTGGTTGTGCTGGACGAGATGATCAGGTGCTCTGCAAGTGGCCTGCAAGTGGCCTGCAAGGTCACTGGACCTAACTGTGTGACTTCTTTCTTTGTAGGTACGTGAAGAGCACAGTTTCTATATCACCTCTCCTTGCAATCCTGGAGAAGCTAAAAATTTTGATGACTGAAGCAGTTCGCATGGTAAATCCAGATATGCTACTGAGCGTTTGGATTGAACTGGACTATCGCATCAATGTTTTCTGAGGGGCACATATTGAGTGCCTTTAATGCTGCCCTACTCTGTGAAAGAGTATTACAATAAATTTACATGTTATTTCAATAGAGAGATATCACATGAGCTCGTCTATAGCTTTAAAATCATAGCTGTGATCATTAGAGAATTGATTATGTCACCAACAGCCTCAGAACCAATCTACAGAAGTTAGGATTCACTAAGCCAGAGAGCATGCAACTGTGATAATTACATTAAGTTACCAATTTGTATCTTCATTATTGATCAGTTTAATGTTGTGCAACTTACTCCAATTTGAACTATGTTATCTAATGAATATCAAACTCTCAAGTAAGCCTCAAGGTTACATTCTTCTGAGGGAGAAGTGGGCTGGCAGGCAGCCATGAACGAGAGTGTCACCTGTAAACAAGTACAAAACTCTTGTTTTGAAACTTATGTCATTTACCTTAATAAATCTCAAAAGTTTTTTAGAGAGTCTCACTTAACAGCAACTAATTATAAAATTGAAATTACAAGTTAATTCATGAAACTGTAAAAGTACATAAAATGTACAGCTACACCTGTAGAAATATAAATGAATGTATGTATAAACATGTACACGTTTCTGTGTGTATAGATCTAAATGACAATGAATCATTCACAGTTCACCAACAAAACTGAAGTTAGAATTGCAGAAGCAAAATAAAAGTTTTTAATTTAATAATATCACAATTTTATTATTATTGTTATTTTTAATATATTTTCCATCTTTCTTAACTCCTGCCTTCACCTCTCTCTCTTTTGTAAATACAAACTATATTGAAATAAATCTCAGTGTACCAAGAATAACAAAACACAACACACACACACACAAAGAAAGTAATTTCTCCAAACCTTCATTGAATAACAATATCTAGTTGCTTCTACCAAATCGTCATCTGCAGTTTCATTGGATCCAGTTGCAACGAGTAGTGATGCACGTGTAGCACAAAGCTTCACCAAGTTCTCACAATTCGACACAGTCGGGCTCTTCTCTAGAATCAAAGCCTGGCCAATCGTACAGTAACAGGTTAAAAGTTGTGTGTTGCTGCTGGACTCCAGTTTCTTTACTTGGTCCAACACACGGTCAACATTGTCGCAGTGATCTACAGAAAACAATTTTCAGATTTTACATGTGTGTGTGTGTGTGTGTGTGTGTGACAAACATGATAATAATAACATTATTTATGGTGACTTTCACGTTTTGTCAAGTGTGCAGCTTAATCAAACTGGATTTGAATAAACCACACACCTGGTGGCACTTCAAAGTCACTGACTATGACTGGCACTCAGCCAGTTACGATGACGCAGGAGCCAGTTGATCCAATCAACAGGACATCCGCCTCGTGAAATTAATGTGCAACTGGCTCAGCACGCCACAGACCTAGCGTAATACAGAATGGCCGGCCCTTTGAAATACAGGTCCATCTCATTTTTGCCAGGTGAGTGGACTGGAGCAACGTGAAATAAAGTGTCTTGCTCAAGGACACGACATGCCACCAGGAATTGAACTCACATTCTTACGATCATGAGGCAAATACTCTGACCATTAACCGATTCACCTTCACTCACTGACCATAATAATAAACATCAGCCTCTGCTGCCCTTGTGTTGAGGTATTCAGTCAAGGTTCATAATTTTTATGTCTATACAAACATCCATTTTCAACTGTCTACATACTCCATGCTAGCATATTTTATTAATTCACTTATAACTTTGTTTTAATTAACATTCCAACAACAATAGATACAAGAATACTAGATAAGGACGGTGAGGAGGAGATAGAGGTGGAGGAAGAGGAAGGCGAAGAGAAAGAGGAGGAGAATGACAAAGACAGCAAGAACACGATGGAAGGAAATCAAACTGTATATCTTACTGATATTTTCCACTTTGAGAAGTGCTCCCGGCAGCTTTAAAATGGAGACGAGATCCTCTGCCTTTCGACCTTGGGAGTCTTTCAGTGATTTTTTAATCCCTTTCCTCAGCAACAGTTTGACAACTTTTATGTAAAACTGAACATCTTCAACTTCAGTTTGTACCAAGGAATGCAATAGAGTCTCGTTTCTGGCGTTCACCACATTGATGTTCTTGTTGTTAAGGCCGTAATCTAAAGCATCAAGAGAACCTGGGGGCAAGAAATAAACAAAGAATAGATTTATTTAAATGT
>NC_069003.1:37284100-37290778 GCF_001194135.2 Octopus bimaculoides
GAATGTTGGTTACTATTGATATTAAATCTTAAAATTTTCAGTTAAAATATTCAAATGTAGAATAATAGTTTTGGACATTCCATTTCGTTAACCTATTATCATTTTGCCTTCTTAGTCTGGGTTTTGAACAGAAATATTCCTTCATAACAAAACAAAATATGTTTTCAAATGTAGAATTTATTAAGTCATCAGTTGTAAAGAGCCATTCTGTATTACTAGAAAAGAGAAACTTTTACAAGAATGAATTCTCTAATTCCTCACCTGAAACAGTAGCAATTTCTGCAGCAACATGAAGTGCAGGTGCTTTCCTGTAAGCACATAAGTACTCACATGGGGCACCATTGATTAAAATTTTTTCAATTAACAAATCAATGTCTGTAGGAATATCTAAAGAGTAGTCTTGCAATATTTCCACCAAAGTTAGATCAGATGTGTCTTCATAACATGCCAAATGACTGAAGGGTGAGAGAGATGGAAAACCCAACAATAAAAGTATGAGCACATGCCAATCTCGAATCTTGTGGAAATGCTGCAAACTCTTCTGTGGCAAAGCCACTTCTCCTCTTTCAATGTTAAAAGTACCTGTGAGAAAGAGAGAGACAAAATCAAAATACAGACGCAACATTATTAATCTCTCCCAAATCTCCAAAGTTTATACAAATTAGGACAGAGTTCTATTTTCATTGCAGGTCAGGACAAATTTTGACACAAGGCCAGCAATTCTGAGGGAAGGATAAGTCGATTACATAAACCCAAGTGAACAACTGGTACTTATTTAATCGACCCCAAAAGGATGAAAGGTAAAGCTGACCTTGGTGGCATTTGAACTCAGAAAGTAAAGCCAGACAAAATACTGCTAAGCATTTTGCCAAGCAGTCTAACAATTCGGTCAGCTTGCTGTCTTTTAATAATATTAAGAGAAAATTACCCCTGTGTTCCTGACAGTAAACATGGGGCATTTTGAATGTAATGTAGAGTACTGCAGCAACAAGAGACACTATAAAGCCTATAATGGATTAAATTCTCTAAGATGGAGATTGAAAACAAGAGCAGAGACATATAAAGTTGGTAGTCTTTATTCTTCAGATATCTACAAGTGTAATATTTCCTTAGTTTCAGCTAGTAACATAAAGAGTTCTGTTTGCAAGTAAAAGTGGATTCCATACAGAACAATCCATGGATAATATAGTTTACTCCAACTGTCAACTACAGCAGGAATAGAAGACTGGGTTAATAATGGGAGTTGATGAGGCCCTTGTTTTTGTCTTTGATATTTTGTTTCCTTTCTTTCCAGCATCTTGATGAATGTAGGATAATTATGAACATCATTGAAATAATTGATTTAATAGACAAACTTAAGGTTTTAAGCCTAAATTCCATTTAAAAGATAAAGCTAAGTTTTCAATAGGCAAAGAGAGGAGACGGCGGGTTTTCATGTCTTGAGTGAGCCATTGCCAATCAGTGAAATGGAGGAGGAAGAGGTAATGGTTAATGCAGCAGTATCCCACATGTGAGAGCAGGACTGTTGCCCTGATTTGTCTTTAGAAACCTTATCTTATCTCCCAAATTGATCAAATGCTGCCACACCTGGGCAAATTACTTACCTGGCCTTAGTAGATCTAAGGCAACAAATGTGTGGAATGTTTCACGTTGCTTTTCTGGTGGCAGATATGGATAAATACTCAACAAACAATGCAAAGTTTGTTCAGCACCTTTTTCCTTTGTCATCGCAATAGCTTTATGCAGGCTCTACAAATATATAGTAAAAGCAATAATAATAATAATAATAATAACTAGCTGGACCCGTGAAAACTTCACGGAAATCATAAAAAATGTAAGCATTTGTAAATTGTGTGCTGGTGCCATGAGAAATGTTTCTATATTGTGACACTTACAGTAATATCCAATATTGACTTAGGACCCAGTATATAGAATACAATAATTAATCATACTGCAACAGCCATGCTCAAAATGGTGTATTTTATGTGCCACCCGCACAAGAGCCAGTCCAGGGGCACTGGCAACGATCTCGCTCGAAAGTCCTTACACATGCCGCGGGCACAAGTGCCAGAAAGGCATCGCTGGGCACAGATGCCATCACAATTTCACTTTCGCTTGCCCCAATAAGTCTTCGCAAACTGAGTTTCGTGTCCAATGAGGGAGACTATGTTGGCATGGGTGCCAGTCGTCAAATTTAACTCGATTTCGATTTCACTTGCCTCAACAGGTCTTCGCAAGTGCAAGTTTAGTGTCCAATTTGACTCGATTTTGATAAGAGAAATATCACATAAAAAATAAAATATGTCTGAAATTCAAGAATGCTTGAAACAAACATTTCTAATGAAATTACAAAGAATCCATCGTTATAGAAATTCAGGGGGAAAACAAAGGCACATCAAACGTCTGCCATCAGCTTCAAAATTCTGATTATCACCAACTCCAATCTTTAAACCTTCTTCAACTTGCAATAAATAGAAACAAGATGAAAGATTATAACTATTTACTCACGTTAGTGTTAGTATAAGGTGAAACCGATCTTGTGTAAGTCATGATTTCAATTAAAAGCCTTTCTAGACCAGATATCTCTACAAAAAAATAGATAAATAAAAGGCAATTATTATTAATTTAGAGGTTTTCATATAATGTTTAATTGATAAACTTACATGTGGTGCCCTCTGGCTATAACTATCAATACAAGGGAGATAACCATCCCCTAACATCAGTGATTAGGAATATGAATTTGAAATTAAGGAAAACCAAGATGCATAGAGTTCATATATTTAATTTTTTTTCTCTGTTACAAAGTTTTTACAATTTCTAGTTGGTGGTAATCATGTATAAGCACTATTTCATTCTTTCTAAAAATCAGCAGCATGATCTAACTTGTTACTAATTAGTTACAAAGAGAGACATTTCATTAAAATTAAAGATGAAATTGATTAGTCTTTTTTTATTGGCTGTAAATACCATCTGCGTAATTTGACAATGGGGTTTCATGACAGAGTCACTAACGGGAAGGTGTTTATTTGAAATGTGTACATGTACAATTGACACAGTCTCATTTTGGTGCTAGTATAGTATGCAGTCTACCACGTTGTCAAACAGTATAACCAGGGTTATCTACCTCAAATATTCAGTTAATAAAGGAAACCAATTTTTCCATTATATGAACGCTAACAACAAATTAAACTACAAGCTGAACCTGAGTGAGATTTTAGAACTAATATTTTTCTTTGTCATGGATATACCCAAAACCACAGTAGTGACTCTAACAGGAAAATCTAAAAATACAATAACTGACTGGTACAATATGTGCAACGAGGTGTGTGGGGCCATCGTTTATCATGAAAGACGAGGGAAGATGGTTGGAACAAACGATAACCCCATTCAGACTGATGAAGCAAGATTTGTTGGTTGACAAAAATACAATTGAGGAAGAATGCTGAATGGCAACAACGCCCCTCTCCTCGAAGACAGTGATGCAGAAGAACGAAACAACAGGAACCATGGACGTAGAATTGATGGGCTGTGGGTTTTTGGTCTCAAACAAGGCTCAGACTGTCGATATTTTTGTGTGGAATGGCATGACGGGAACGGTCTGATCCTAATTATTGAAAGAGAATGTGGAAAAGGTTCAGTTATTTATTCAAATGAGTGGCCCGCTTATAATAATTTAAATACCATGGGTTATCACCATCTGACAGGGGAACCATCAACAACATTATGTGGATCCAGTGACCGGAGCACACACACTCAGGCCATTGAGCGATCATGGTCAGATGCTAAAACTATGATTCTGAAAAAAAAAAAAAAATGATCTCTGAAATATCTGAAGTGTTTTACCTTGATGTCCATGTTCCATGCTGGCATCGGTCAGACCATTTGACAGGAACTGACAATCCAAAGAACTACCTTGTTCTCTCAGTGTCTCCTTAACATGGTCTGTATGGCCAGATGCTCTTCTTAACCACAACTACTTACACCATGTATTGAGTACCTTTTTCATGCCACCAGCACTGAAACCAATTCCTGTCAATAATTCCTCCCAAACTTTATCCATATCCTCCCTCACCTACCTCCCACTCTCTTCCCTATGTCTACTCCCCCCTCCTCTCACTATCACATTCTTCATTTTCCTTACTCATCTCTCCCTCATCCTCCTCTCTCTCCTGTCTCTTGCCTCCCCCCTCCCATTAAAACAATACACACACACAGAAACAAACCTAGATCTTCAGCACAAAATGCCATCTTTGTCAATTTGTCCTGATTCACTTCCAGTTATCTGTTGCTATGGCAACTGCTCAAGTCTTCTGCTTTCTCTTCTTACAATCTTTGCTGTCCCTTCAATTGGTAGGGTTGTGACTCCTCTCTAGCTGTTCGGTTGTCGTGGTGGTGGTTGGCGGCGGTGGTGGTGTTAATGCTAAGACTGCATTTGTTGTTGTTACAGTTGTTATTGTTGATAAATGCTGTGGTTAAAGTTGCTGCTGCTGATGACAGCTTTTGTTGTTGATGGTGATGAGACTAATGTCAGTGTTTGTGTTGATGTTGAGTCTTGTTGATTGTTGTTGCTGATTGTGTTGTTGTTGTTGGTATTTAGAATGTAGCTTTTCTCAGTTTCAAAAGGTCCCCGTTTCCTTGAAAGACAAAATCCAAAATATAGATTATACATAGCATTTATCTTTTATAAATAGCACAAAGGGCAAAAATTTGTTCCATTCTGAGTTCAAATCCTACCAAGATCAACTTCGCCTTTCATCTCAGTCAAGGTCAGGGATTGATGAAATTGATGAAATTGATGGGAGTGACCATCTCCTCAAACTTGCTGTGTGTGTAGGTTGAATGCCTGGGAGGGTACAAATAAAAGGAGGTCAAGTAAAATCACAGTCGTGGCAGATACCAGTGACACACAAATGGCACCCGTGCCAGTGGCACATAAAAGCATCCATTACACTCTCAGAGTGGTTGGCATTAGGAAGGGCATCCAGCTGTAGAAACAATGCCAAATCAGATTGGGGTCTGGTGCTTCCAGCTTGCCAGCCCTGGTCAAACTGTCCAACCCATACCAGCTTGGACAACGGATGCTAAATGATGGTGATGATGATGATGATTCTGGTAATTTTTTGCATTACATGCCTGTTCCAACATTTCTCACGACTTTATTTATTAAAACATCCATCACTCAATGCTTCTTTAAACCTCTGTGACATTTTTCTAAAAATTTTCTGGAACAAGTGAATAAGAACAGAAGATTCAGCATGAAAAAATTACCTCAATTTACCAAATTGGAAAATTTCAAAAAGTGAAGCCAAGCAGAAGAGATTCTAGGATCATAATCTCTCTGTTTTTCCATTTGGATTTAATAGGACACAAAAATGTGAAAAAGTTAAAACAATAATAATAAAGGGTCAGGATGTATATTTTTCATTCATCGGAGCCACACAGATCAAGGACAGGCTTCTGTACAGTTTCCCCTCTACAAGATTTTGGTCAGCAACCTTCTTCATCCCACAGCTATGTCTGCGACTATGTGTGCAGGATTCTTTAAGAATGGTTTGTATAGCAGGGGAGGGGGGAAACATTTGGTCAATGTTTGCAATATTACCCAGAAACAAAATTTTTAAAAAATAGTGCAACAGGTGTAAAAAAATGTGTAGGAAACGAATATGAAAAAACGCATGGAAAGGAGTGGGGAGAGGACTTTGGAAAATTCACAAGATTCGATTTTCCCCACAAATTTCTTTATAATCGTAATCTATGCTGTTTGAAAGGTATTTATATAAAATTTCATTTAAAAAAAAAAAAAAAAAACCCTTTTCCTAAAAGTTATGAGGGGAAAACTCGGATCTTGTGAATTTTCCTAAACCCTCTCCCCCATCCCCACCCTCATTGCTTCCCGCGCATTTTCTTTTCATATTCGTTTCCTACACATTTTTTTTTTTACACCTGTTGCACTATTTTTTAAAAATTTTATTTCGTTTCTGGGTACTGTAAACATTAACCAAATTTTGTTTACATTTAAAAACGGTCATGTCACTTCCTGAAAATTTTAAATAATTTCTGTTGGGTCTGGGGAGAGTCATTTTCTTATTGTGCCTTAAAATTTAACCCGCACACACCGTTAAAATTTCCACTTATTTCTTATTTTTATTTTCCTCGTCTTGCAACCTTTTCAAGAGTCTTCACTCTCTCCGTTATTTACGCGGCCTTCTGTTTTGCTTTTGTTTTTGCGCACGTGTGTCTCAGTGTGTGTGTATGTATGCATGCATGTATGTATATATGTCTGTGTGTATGTATATATGTCTGTTTTGGCCACTTTCCACTGAAAGCCCATCATGCCATGTGTGACTGTGTGACATTGAGTTTGTTCTGCTCACCAGAGTGGAACAAAAACATGCATTCATGACTGGGTGTCATATACTAAATACCAAAACACCGTGCCGGGGGGGAGGGGGACACTTTTTTCTATTGAGGTCTTATAGTCAATACACGGTGATTACTCATAAGCTTTAAACTAATACAAAAAACATTTATCATTTTCAGAATTGGGTGGACATTGGAATTAGACACTGAGGGAAAATGGCTGTAACTTTTTTATTTTTTAATTTTGACGATTTTCGTTTTCGATAATGTGTTCTATATGTCACGGTCATGCGATTCCCCCTAAAAAAAATTTTGGAC
>NC_069003.1:37294264-37295249 GCF_001194135.2 Octopus bimaculoides
ATATATATATATATATACACACAGAGATATCAAGGAAGAGCGAAATAGAAAGAAGCAATTAGACGAACAGTAAAGAAATATGAAGAAAAGCCAAACTTACTGAAGTTGAACAACGAACCAAGAGAATAAAGAATACGACGCACTTGTGTTTATATAGATACAGATTGCTCTGCATCAACACGTAATAAATATTGCTATGAATGGTGGGAGATTTTCTCGGAAGAGAAATACATTTTCACTTTCTGTTTGACTCAATTGTCACATAAACACACACACACACACTTCGTTCTCTTCCCCCCCTTCCTCTGTTTCTTTTCTTTCAACTTTTGTTTCTTGTGCTTCAGCCCATTTTTTTCACTTGCCAAACTTTGTTGTTATTTTCTCTCGTGTACACACATCTATACATACCTATGTCTGCGCTGCAATCCCTGTGTGTGTGTGTCTGTATATATAGTGTGTGTGTGTATATATATATATATTCTTTTACTTGTTTAAGTCATTTGACTGCAGCCATGCTGGATCACCTCCTTTAATCGAATAAATCACCCCAGGACTTATTCTTTGTAAGCCTAGTACTCATTCTATCGGTCTGTTTTGTCGAATAGCTAACTTACTGGGACGTAAACAAGCCAACATCGGATGTCAAGCGATAGTTGGGGGACAAACACAAACACACACATATATATATATACACGACGGGCTTCTTTCAGTTTCCGTCTACCAAATCCACCCACAAGGCTTTGGTTGGTCCGGGGCTATAGTTGAAGAAATTTGCCCGAGGTGCCACACAGTGGGACTGAACCCGAAACCTTGAGGTTGGGAAGTAAGCTTCTTATCACACAGCCACGCATCGTCAGTAAACCATAAACCCGAAATAGAAGCATACTAAATGATAGAGCAGTAGAAAAAGCGGTTTGGGATCTCAGCCCCCTTAAGCCAGGCGCCTCATGGACGTGAATCCCAGAGAATCCCATAAACCGGTTTT
>NC_069003.1:37296177-37297066 GCF_001194135.2 Octopus bimaculoides
ATATATATATATATATATATATAGAATGCCTCAGAACGAAGCGTCAGTCGTATACAGAGAGCTAATAATTAATTAGAATGTTAAGAGCTAATGAAGTTGATAACACAAATTTTTATTCCTTTGTCATTCTAATTTCTTATATATGCAGTTATGCTTTAAGTTCGCTTTGCAACCACCTGCTCCGCGTTCGACCTCGGTACACGGCACTTGGCGTCGGCATTAACAGTTGCTTTATTTAGTTCATAAATAAATTGTGTGTGTGGTTTAGTGTTTACATATTTAATGCAAGGCGTGAAGTATATTGTGGTGAGGATAGAAACAGTATTGATCACTAACTGATTCAACAAGCTGTGGAGAATCCTGTCTGTCCATACATATATACGTGCATAGATGCAAGCATGTATCTATGTATGTGTGTGATAACAGTTTATCAGACTGATTGTTTAATCTTGTGAAACTTGACTTAAATTCACCTGAATATCTGTGTGAGCGCGTAACATGAATACATGGCTTATAGCTAAGTTGTCTTATATACATATTCATGCTGCTGTATATATATGGAGATAAGTGAAAGTGGGAAAAGATACTGAAAATTTTACGAATAAATTAATCAAAATGGTGTGTTCGTTTTTTTTTTTTTTATAATCGATTCGTTGGTCATTTGTCAATTTGTAATTCTATTTCTTTCGTCCATCCATCCCTCAAACAATAATACTTTTGTTTTAAGGGATGCTCTTAAATTTCAAAGGAAAATAAGTGTCGCTGTGGAAGAATTAAAAGTGAAAATGTTTTCCTTTTAAAGGAAAAAAGAAAATATGAAAGTGTTATCACTTGATTTGTAAAGTGAAAGTTTCGTTCACTTTCATGTTTGGAAAAAAAGACACTCTCC
>NC_069003.1:37297953-37301645 GCF_001194135.2 Octopus bimaculoides
ATTACTATTATAAACAGAAGAGATGACCTCTGAATTCGGATTCAAACTTCTAAATCAAGGTGAAAGAGTTTAGCAAAATCAATGGAGACTATAAGAATGGAGACAGGTGCCAGTCATCGAATTTGGTTCAATTACGATTTCGATTTCACTTGCCCCAACAGGTCTTCGCAAGCAGAGTTTAGTGTCCTATGAAGGAGAGGTTGGCATGGGTGCCAGTCATCGAATTTGGTTCAATTTCGATTTCACTTGCCTCAACAGGTCTTTGCAAGCTGAGTTTAGTGTCCAATGAAGGAATGTTACGCGTAAGTGAGCTGGCTACACCACTGGCAGAGGCCTTGGATTTAGGTCTCACTTGGCTTGCTGAGTCTTCTCACACACTACATATTTCCAAAGGTCTCGGTCACTGTTGGGTCAACATTCGGCAGACTCTCTTTCTCCCATTCATTCTCTTTATTGAGCAACTTTTCATAGTGGTGTCTCCAAACCTATCTCTTTGCAGCCATGTTTAGTGCAGGTCAACCATCATCCATGTGGACACATTTCTCTCCTATGACATCACGATTCTCTCTCACACACTGTCTTGCAGCACGAAATACCTCAAGTCTTTGGTTCCCACGGCATAGGACATTGGCAAATCTTTTCTTACCTGCTTCCCCTCTCGCTAAATACACCTGTCCCCTAGCTTCTCTTCTGGCAGTCTGATACAATTCCCTGCTACCACCGTTCTTCCAGTCCTTCCAAGCCTGTTTCTTTTCCTTAATAGCCCTGTCAACAACATTGTTCCACCACCATGTTATTTTGGGTCGAGAGGGGATTTTGCACCATCCACAGATCTGGTCAGTGGCCCTCAGTAGGTTGTCCCATAGAAACCTCCAGTTGTCTTCTACATCATGTGAAGCTATATCCCCTTCTATTTCATCAAAGGCTTTGAGTAATATGTCTCTAAATCTCTGTCCATTCGCAGGATCTTTAAGCTTCCAGACCCTTCTCCCTGCTGCTTGTCTTCTGGGCAGCCACTTAACCCTGATCCTGAAGTCACTAACTATTAGTCTATGTTGTGGGGTACATTCTTCGCCTGGAAAGGTTTTGGCATTTATAAGCAGCCATCTTTCCTTTTTTCTAGCGAGGATGTAGTCAATTTGGCTAGTGTGTCTGCCAGAACAGCAGGTGACTAGGTGACTGGCAGGTTTCCTGAAGTTCGTATGACAGAAACATTAAAATATCTGATTCCAAATAAGGCAACAATGAATGAGTGATGCCAAAAGAGCTGTGTCAAAATGTCTTTTTGCATCTTTATTGCAGCAATCAAAAGAACAAAGCTACAAGTCCCATTAAAAAATAGCCTGATAGTTTAAAGTTTCAATTTTCTAAATTGTTCTGTATTCTAAAATATCATGACCACTAAAAGAGTAGAACATTGTCAAGTAAACAAATGTTGGCCTCAAAACAAAGCTTATCAGCAATTTTCGAGAAAATGAAAGCCTGCTTCCAAACAATGACTCAACAAGGAAATACAGCTTACTGATACTTTGCTATGCTTAGCCATGGACTTTGACTTATTTTACAGAATCAAATTGATATTATATTGTTTATATTGTTTATATTTAGGCAAAGAATTGATAAGAAATACCAAAATAGTTCCTACCTAAGACAGCTTTAAAATTCAATGTATGTAATCATCATCATCATCATCACCCTTGTTTTAATGTCCACATTTCCATATTTGCATTGACAAGACAGAGTTTTATTGATGCATACTTTGTAGGCTGGATGCCCTCCCTGCTGCCAACCCTCACCAGGTTCCAAGGGAGATAATATTCCCCCCATGGCCAGGCATTTGGAAATAAACACAGTGCTACAACAAAGAGTTGCACACACATGCACATAGTGGGTAAGAAGACACTATTATAAACATAGAAGACATGACCTCTGAATTAGAGTTCAAACTTGCAAATCAAGGTAAAATAGTCCAGTAAAATCAATGTAAACTATAAGAAATACATAGCTTGAGTAAGTAATAAGGAGACAAAATATGGACAAGCATTTATGGATGGCAGGAATTCATTTATATTATGTTGTATATACATATTACAAGATGGAAACATATCTTTACAGCTGTTTCAAAACTTGGTGATAACTTGATGCTATAATGCTATACATAATAAGGCACTGATTATACACAGCAAATATGCAAACATATTATGAACTCTCATGGAACATGCTACATTAACATCTTCAAGCTGGAAATGCTGAGTATTTTCATCAAAAGGATGAATGGTAAAAACATATTTTTGCTTATTTGCAGCAGCCCTTTGTCTTATCTGTTAGACTCAGTTGTTGTACATAGACAGAGATAAGTTATCATTCCTTTGCCTGCAACAGCCAAAATTTAACTATTGTGTCACAGACGTTGGTTACCCTGGTGACATTATCTACCCATTTTCAAGCCACTAAGTATATCTAAACTAGCATTGTTATCTACTCAGTAAAATTTGTACTGATGCTTTTTACTCGTGACGAGTCTGGCTGAGGTTTCTCTCCTACTTACTGCTTGCACACAGCTCACATCTACTTACCTCAGCTCTAGCAGCTCTTTCACTTCACCAGACATACCTTTCTTTGTATGAACATTAATAGTTGAAACCTCAATGGTTTTTCTTTTTACCACATCAGAGAAGAATCTCCTGTTTTAGAAGGATTGAGGCTTGAGATATTTCTTCTTCCTGTACATGAAGAAGAATGTTTGGTCACTTGATGATGATGGAGGGGGTTTCTTGTCCTAGCGAGAGGTTTCCACCTAACCACCCAACTACTATGCACAGTACTAACTCTATAAGTGTTAGGCCTATATAGGCAATTAGGATTTATCATTAAGTTAAAGCTTTGTATAAATTTGGCATTGTTTTACAGGCTGGATGCCCTTCCTGTCTCTGTTCGGTTTGTGTATGTATATATATATCTATGTTTTAAAGAGAGAGAGAAGATAGACTAAGTGTCGAGGCAGAAATATATGTCCACAGCTGCCCTCTGATCTCCAGACAACCTGACTGACTTTTCCTTAAGGACAGGATTCTAGAGAATCCTTGAAATCTTGATTCCTGACATTATCTCCCCTTCCCATTTGGAGACGTCGAGAATTTATATTCTATGGTATTTATTAATATAATTTTATTTGGCTTTTGTTGTTTAAATACATGCTGCAAGCTGCTCTGAGTTATTCTATTATTTCACTTAGTTCATTTTCAATTTTATATATATATATATGAACAGATGACTAGCTTATCTGGTACAGTTAAAAGTCATCTGTTAAGAGTGTTTGCTGTGACATAGGGACAGTGGTAAGCCTAGTTTAATCAGGTATACACAACATCCATAAGATTATGAAATATGTTATGCATATTTTCGTAACCTTGAAGGCTTCATGCATCTTTGGATATTATTGAAGTTGTGGATTAGTAAACAACATTAAGATGTTCTTCATCAATGCTATGATCGTAGATTATTTACCTGTTTCTTTTGAGTCATTCTGACCATTAATTGTGGCATGCCTCACTTCAATATGCCTACATCTTTTATGGATCCATGTTAATCATGCATATAATATATATATACACACACACATATATGATGACGATGACAACGACGATATATATATATATATATATATATATATATATATATATATATATATA
>NC_069003.1:37303731-37319133 GCF_001194135.2 Octopus bimaculoides
GAGAGAGAGAGAGATAGAGAGAGAGAGAGAGAGAGAGAGAGAGAGAGAGAGAAACATTGAAATGTCTATTGTCAAGTAAGTCAGCATGAAATCAGCGAAGCCACTTCGGCAGTGCCAAAAACAGCTGTGCCAATCCATCTGAGAGTCCTTAGGAGAGATTCCTCTAAGATGAATTACAGATGGTATTGATGATGAGTGCTGCTAGGGATGATGGTAGATAGATTCCTGATAATAAACACATCAAAACTTACATCCTCCTCCCTCTCGAACTGTGCCGACTGTTGACCTTTCTTATACATCTCCAAATACATCTTCTCTTGGTCATCTTCCCTCTTCTTCACAGTTTCCTGTTGAACACCAGAATGTAACAGTTTATTAACAAAAAAAAATTACTACCAACTCAAACTCTTGATACAATCAGTACATCTGTGTGTGTGTGTGTGTGTGTGTGTGTGTGTGTGTGTGTGTGATTGTCTTGACATTGCATGATAATTGTAAATGAGTGTCTCTGTCATGCAAGCAGTGTCATTCATTTCCAACACACACATACAGACAAACAGACATTTATAAATACATCCAAAGACACATACATATATACATACAGACAGAACAGGCATACATACTAATATCCATACAGATATATATATATGTGTGTGTACGTGTATTGCAATGACAAACATAAGCTATGAGCCAGCAATCACCAACTCAGGCAGCCACACCACTGAACCACAGCCACACCACTGAACCACAGCCACACCATTGAACCACAGCCACACCATTGAACCACAGCCACACCATTGAACCACAGCCACACCACTGAACCATAGCCACAACTTGGAAAAATGTAACAACAAAACAAAAAAATAAAAACACCACAACACATTCTGAGAACCGATACCTACCTTCATTTCATTGATCTCCAACTGTAGTTCTTTGATGCATTCCTGTGCCTCAGAATAATCCAACACCAGCTGCTCGTTCTTCACTTGTAACTCGATCATCTCATCCCGCACTTTCTGTATCTGTTCAGTCCTTTCTTCAAAAATTCTTGCTGTCTCCAGGCCACGCTCACTCTTCAACAGTTCAATGTCTCGTTCCTTTTCCTCCATCTGTTTGCCCATTACTTTAATTTGGTTCTTTAGTTCCTTAATTTGTTGGTCCTTGCGCTGCGTCGGTGTCAGATAGGAGTATATATCACAGGGGCTCTCGTGGCCAGCATGCCCAACTTCAAATCTAGTTCCAAGAAAATACAAGAAAACAGGGTGTATTTATATATATATATATATATATATAAACACGTTTATGCATGTATGCAGACGTGTATGTGTCTCTTTCGCCATATAATGAGGGATTACTATTTCGTAGGAAACTAATATCTACTAATGAAAGAAGATATTGAAAATGGCTTTTGTGAATTTTGTTTGTATTACCTACTTTAAGAACACTTTTGCATGGTAGAGCTCCCTAACAACACAGCATACATACACACACATATATATATATATATATATATATATATATATATACATATACACACACATATATGTATATACTAAGAATTTCTTGTCTCTTCTCCCTTCATTGATAAACTACTTAAGCTCTACAACGAACAAAAAATAGAAGAAAGAAAGAAGAAAAGAAAAGAAAAACACACATTCTCTGAATTTCTTTCAGATGGAATTATTTTGAATTATTTTCATCTTTAAGCAATGTCTGACTTCATAGAATGGTTAATTTCTTAGACTCGAGTTATGTTAGGCTAAAAGTTTCTAAAAGAATGAAAATGGTGCTATACATGATTATGAAAGACTAGAAATTCTCAAACCTTTGTAATAAGCAAAAAAGAAAAAATTCAATTAAATATGCATATTTTATGCATTTTTTTTCTTTATTCTTTAATTTCAAATTCAAATTTTCAATCCTGTCAGATGTTCTGAAGAAAGGATTACCTCCCTTGTACTGTCTTCTGGTGCATTATTTCTCAACTTATCTGATGGGCCGTACTGGCAGTTTTTGTTTTTTTCCAATGTGCCAGGGACCCGTGATATTTCTTAGTAATATTAATCTATACCAGAAACAATATATATAATGAATATAATAAAAGTTGGCAATTTTTTTTTATCGTATATTTGTTTTGTAAACAAATAACGGAATAGTGGTGGGCATTAGGAAGGGCCTACAGCCATAATAGAAACCATGCCAAAATAGACAAGTGAAGCCTGGTGCAGCCTTCCAGCTTGTTAGCTCTTGTCAAGCTGTTCAACCGATGCAACCATAGAAAATGGACATGAAATGATGATGATTATGATGATGATGATGATATTATGTATGTGTGTGTGTGTGTGTGTGATACTTGTAGGCACACATACACATACACAGAGGCATACACACATGTCCTCACAAATGGTATCTTTCCATTTTTCTTTCTTTTTTTTGCTTCCTTACCTTTTCCTGCTGGAGATATTATATTTTGGCATTGGTGAAACTACACTGGCAATTGACAGACAGTCAGTAGAACTCATGCAGGAATCCAGAGATTGATTTCTCTGCAAAGATTTTGGTGTTTTGCTCTGGGCCTTTACAGTACATTGTGTTGACAAACTTTTCTTCACCGAAGGGTTTCTATGGCATGTCTTTGACGAAGTTTTTTCATTCTTCTGAACTGCAAGTGCAGCTAATTCATGCTCTGCTTTGCAACATCTGGCAGACTGGGAGACGGAATCGAAGCTGTCAGTCATGCTCGATGTTGACTGATTGGTATCTCTTGTCTGTACAGATGTGTGACTTTTCTCTGACTGAGTTGATACAGATGTGAGGCTTTCTTCCAGACACAAAGGTTCTTCCTCCACTGCTGGCAATGGTGGAGGAGACACAGATGGTAATGGTGGTGATGGAGGTGGCTGTGATGGTGATGTGGATGGTGATGTGGATGGTTCTTTTGATGGCAGACGCGATGGTGATGTCAATGACTCACATGGAACCATGTCCTCTTTTTTGCAGCATTTCCCAGCTCCGCCCTCATCAGACGCTGATTGCAATGGGGTCTGGTTAGGACACTCTGTAAGGTCTTTCATTGTGGTAGAATTGTTGATGGTTTCTGCCTTTGCATGGGATTTATGCCTGGCATTCAACACTGTCTCTTCTGCTAACTTCATGATATCAACATCTCCTTCACGTGGAATCACATCTTCCATGATATAACGCACTCGACTTTCTGTTGAATGAAAAATAAAAAAATGCATTAAACACCTTGCTTTGCTTAATATACTTTCTTATTTTATACAATGACACAAGAACACAAAAACCAAAGTATAATTGATCAATGTGGCTACATGCTTAGTTCACACACCTACTGGGTGCTGGCTTTACGTCCATTTTCCATGCTGGCATGGGTTGGACGGTTTGACTGAAGGCTGGTGAACCAGATGGCTGCACCAGGCTCCAATCTGATCTGGCAGTGTTTCTACAGCTGGATGTCCTTCCTAACGCCAACCACTCTGAGAGTGTAGTGGTTGCTTTTTATGTGCCACCGGCACAGGAACCAGTAACGCGGGCCTGGCAACGATCACGTTCAGGTGGTGCTTTTTATATATATATGTATGTATCAGCAAACATGGCTCTGTGCTTAAGAAGTTTGCTTCCCACCCGCATGGTTTCATTTTCAGTCCCACTGAAGAGCCCCTTGGGCCAGTGTCTTGTACTAGGTCCTCAGGTCAACCAAAGCCTTGTAAGTGGATTTGGTAGACAAACACTAACGGTTTGATCACTAGATATGTAAACAAAAAGATATGAGTAAGGAAGGAATAAGAATCTTGATGTAATGTATTCATGCATCTGCATGTTTGAGGCAATATACTTATAATGTATGTAGAATGAAAGAGAGTATGTATAAAATGTATAATCAAAGTGTGTGTATAAAATGTATAATCAAAGTGTGTGTATAAAATGTATAATCAAAGTGTGTGTATAAAATGTGTATTCGAAGAGGTGTAGCTTCATTGATGAAATAAGTCATTAACCGAAACTGAAAGAGAAAAATATTTGAAGGGGAACAGTTTAATACTGGGACAGACATCATATTAGATGGATGGGTAACGAGATAGATAAATATATGTGGATATTTATATAGACAGACAGAGGGAGAGATATAGAGACAAGTAGACAGATAATTGTAAACAAACAGACAGTGTGAGCATGTGTGTGAGAGAGAGAGAGCAAAAGAGATAAAGTGATAGATGGATAGACTAACAGATTGAGTGTTAGATGGTATATATATATATATATATATATATATAAGCGAGAGAGAAACAGATAAGGAAAACAGACAGACACACACATAAGCACACACACACACATGCACATACATTTAGAAGAACAAATCAACAGGTATTTTATGATATTTACCAATGCTGGGTCCATCATTCTCGCTGTCATCAGATGACATTTCTACTGCAGACTTTAACATCAATTCCCTCAACATTGACTCGAAGGTTTTTCACCTTTTTTGTTCCTTTATACTTGCTCACGTCTCTAACCCAAGTATCCCATATCAATCTACATAATAAAAACTACAGACCAGGGAACAGACACAAGGGGAAAGCTTTAAATCAAATGTTAAACTCTTACAAGGCAACAGGGACCCAGCTATTGAATCACTAATCTTTATGCTATAAAAAAGAAAATGTGAATCTCTTCCAGAATATATCCTTCGTTCTTTTCCTTGTCTTTTGAAATTTGGAAGTTTTTTTTATAAAGTTTTTTATATTATAACTGGCATGTTTTGTTTTTTCACCTTGTACAAATTTTTATTATTTGCATTGTTCGAGGGAGAGGTTACTAAATGTGAGTCCACTAAAGACACCCAAGGAGCAGATGATTACTGGCAATTGCATGTGATAGATTAAGATTGTTGCCCTCATAAAGGAAAATAAAGACCCACTCTATTCAAAAATATATTTAAACATTTATTATTTGGTGTCAAAATTTTTGGCAAACCAACTGTGACCAGGTCACATTGTTTAAATAAAGTTAACAGTTTTTGAATGGCTTAAAATGAGTTTTCCACGTCGTAATTATTTTAGTTTCAACACTTGATCTAAGATGAAATTATTCTCCAAACAAGCACATCTCTGAAATATACACACACTTCTCTTTCTCTCTCCCTATTGTGATTCAGATAGTCTTCTTGTTTTGTTTATATGTGATTTAGAAATATGTAAAACACTTATATTTTTCCTCTTGTATAAATGGTCCCAATAAAGACAATTTCTTCTTGTTTGCATATTTTTCCTTTTCAAATAACAGCCTTACGTTCTTTTAGTTTTGTTTTGCTGTTTGTGATTAGCTGAAATAATTCCATGTTCTTTAGTACAGAAGCATCGATAGGCTAGCTTTGATACAGAAGAGTTAAAATTGTTGACCATTTGGTAGCCGATGATCACTGTGTATGAATGTGTTGGTCAGGGGTTAATCCAAGGCAGGAAGAGACAATAGCTATGAAAGGAAAAAAAACTTCAATCTCCAGCCTGGCTGTTTTGTCACGTTAAAATTGTCCAATGAAAATGGATACAAAACAAAACAATAAAAATTGAAAAAGAAAAACAGAAAGAAAATGATAAAAAAAAAAATCAAAACTAAAACCAAACAGAGCATTCTAGAAATTGATTGATTTATATTGATTCTAAAACGAATAGGTTTGAGGTAAGGTGTGGAGGGAGAGGTTGAGGAAAAAGTATTGAATGTGTGTTTTAGGGGGGGTGCAGGCAATGTATATATGCATGTGAGCATGTATGTGTGTGAAAGGGTGTAAAATGGTATGTTTCGACTGATGGTAGTGGTGGCTGAGTATAAATATACATATGTTCTCTCTCTCTTACACACACATACACACATATATATAATAGACCATCTTAAATATCCAGATGGCTCACTAGAAGTAGTCAATAAGTTTTGTCACCTAGGAGATATAATTAGCAGTTGGGGGAGGGGGGGGGCTTACATCAAAAACATAGTGGACAGGGGAAAGAGGTTCAAAGAGATGCTTCCAATGCTAGCAATGAAGGTCTTCTGCCTCAGAGTGAAGGGCCGATTGTATGATGCTTGTGTTACAACTGTGATGCTGCATGGCATGAGATGTGGGCCTTGAATGTAGAGGACATGAGAAGACATGTGCCATTGGATGTAGAATGTAAATGTGTGTGGACAAGATAGAATAAATATGCTGAAGGTAAAACTTGGGCAAAAAGAGGAATCAGATGTAGTGAGCAAAAAAGAAGACTGCACTGGTCTGGACATGGATGGAGATTGCAAAAGAAAGTGACTCAAGAAGACATTGGAACGAAGGATGATGCTAGGAACTTCAACCTCACAAGGGAGATGACAAAGGGCTAGGATGGCTGGTGGGGATATGCAGTTTCCAAGAAGACCTACCCAAATCAGAAAAACTAAATTCTAAAAGTAATGTTTATATATATATATATATATAGAGAGAGAGAGAGAGAGAGTGAGAACGAGAGACATAGCATAGACAGATAGACATGCATGTACACAATATATATGTTTGTTTTTGTATTCAGTTATGATAAAAACAATTCTACATTAATTTGATGGGTTATTCTATAATTATGTAAAGTACAATGATAAATATATCAAATAAATACACACACACAAACAAACCTATGTATATACATATATACATAGTGAAAGCATGCAACCTATAGTTTTGGGATTGTCAGGTTGTGAGTTTGATTCTCCAACCAGGCAACACATGTTCTTGATTAATGTTACTTAAGTGATATCACCTGAAAATGAGTTTTAGCAACAGCTGTGGCAGGTTGGCATCCCATTCAAGAGAGGGAGGGATTTGCACTACTGTCATTTGCTTAAATGCTCTGGGAGCCAGGATAATCTCTGGCATAATGAGCCTCTAAGCCTCAACACACTTTAATTTTAATATACATATATATGTATCTTCTTATTTATAAATGCCAATTTCTGTCTGTCTGTCACCATCTTGCAGCCCATACCAGTGAACCAATCTTCACAAAACTTTGTATACATGTTAAATTAACATCCAGTTCAATTATAGGCTAATATAATTTCAATAAAATCGATAATAGACCCCCTATGGGGGTTGGGGTATTATATGATAAAATGAGAAGGGTGCAAAGAGTGTTAGGTTGAGGAAATGTGGTGTCATAATGAGGGTGGCTAATATCAAGGATATACAGATAGAGATGATTGGGAACTGTACAAGTACCCAGCTATAATCCAGGCTATAGCTAACCACATCAAGTTGTAAGGACCACATCAGTGATGGACCTTGAATAAAGTTGCATAGTCTAATAAACAGTCAAGAGTCACTGGATACAAAAGCCCCTGGGAGATGGCTTAGGCAGTAGAAACGTGTGTCAGACAAATTTAAATGAAATCTGCTGCAGAAATTAACTGCAGAAAAAAAAAATATACAGGAACACTAATCTCCCTGTTCATTGTAATTATCTTATAAATACATAAATATGTTAATGAAAGGCGTTCCAACCATGACCATACTGACTTTTCCAGTCATAGGGTGTATCAACAGCTACTGATGATGATCAAAATCTTTATATAAATAGAAACAAAGAAGGGAAACTAGTGAAAAACATAAATTTCATATTTTAAGGAGCAAAGGAATGATCATGTACGAACCCAAATAAATTTGTCGCCAGAGATGAACAGCTAAAATCCCTGCACCTTGACACCATAACATATTGCTTATGACGAGAGAAAGTTGACTTTCTAGAAAGAAAGCCAAGCTAACAAATACCTTTTCACTAAAACACACCTGTAATTAAAGGTTATTTATAAAAAAGAAAATGTTTCCACTGCTTTGTAATTAATAGGTTCTTTAAGTTCTTTTGTTGTTCCTCGCTCATCGACTTCACATGTTTAGTCATGGTGGAGTGTACTAAGGAATGTTGCCAACTCGAATCAAAACAAATATGGGACGGTGGGTGGGTGGGGAGGAAGTGAGGCTTTTCTTTGTGAAAAGGGTTTTTAGTGATTCAGATGCAGACATGGCTGCATGGTGAAGAAGCTTGTTTTGTTGAAATAAGTATGGAGTTGAAGAGATTGACAAAAGGCCTTGAAGAGTTGCCCCAGCATGGCCGCAGTTTCATGACTGAAACTAGTAAAAGAATTTACAAAGAAAAGATTAACCCCTTAGCATTGAGATTAATTACTCTTCAGTCAGTTGTATTGTTTATTCATTAACATTGTCTTCAATTAATCCTGCATTGTCTTGTAGTTTTGAGATTTCAATGATGTAATGGTTTGTTTTTAGAATAACATTGTAGGGTAGGTATGAGAGGCAGGATGTGGCCAATTTGAACAAGTAGAATATTTGGGCTGGTTACGGCAAGTTTGAATGCTAAAGAGTTAAATGACCTACTATTTAGGTATGTGTGTTTAAGTAGCTTACTTTGCAACCATGTAATTTGGGGTTCAGTCCCATTGCATGGCACCTTGATCAAGTGTCTTCTTGGTCAACCATTGTCTTGTGAGTGAATTTAGTAAACAGAAACTGTGTAAAAGACATTGCATATATGTGTGTATATGACAAAATGTCACTGAAAACATGTAAATATTTATTTTGAGAATGAGCTAAAAAGTTCTGGGTTCAAATCTAAGTAAAAGAAGCAAACAGCATTTGCAACAAGAACCATGAATGCTATGTTAGGTACTGTAACAAATGACACCATGACACTACTACAACTTCTACTCCTTTTACAACCACCACCACCAACACCACTACCACTATTACTACAGAGCTGCGGACAACACCAACCAGCCATTACTGCAGTCCCAAATGCAATTACAAAACTAGCAACTAAAGGCAGCGCTCCAGCATAGCCTTGGCCACGAAGACTAAGGCAAACAAAATAATAACATCTACTACTACCACCACCACTACCACCACTACTACTACCATTACTACCGAACAAAGCTACAACAGATATTGTGCTCAACATTGCATAAAGAGGAAACTACCACCACCACCACCACTATTACTACTACTTCCACCACCGCTAAAGAGCAAAACTATGTATGACACCATTGTACTCCCCTCTGCAACCATATAAAGCAACTGTAAAATACAATAAGCGAATCAGCTACTACTACCACTATTGCTGCTGCTACTACTTCTACTACTATCACCACCACCAACAACAACAACAATGCGGGGGAGGGGGTCAAATTTTGGCTCAAGGCCAGTAATTTCAGCGGAAGAAGTAAGTCGATTTCATTGACTACCCCCAGTGCTCAACTGGTACTAATTTCATTGACCCAGAAAGGATGAAAAGCAAAGGCGACCATGGTGGAATTTGAACTCAGAACGTAAAGACGGACAAAATGCCATCAAGCATTTTGTCTGGCAGACAAAAGATTCTGTCAGTTTGCTGCAATAATAATAATAATAATAATAATAATAATAATAATAATAATAAAGCAAACGATGCTGGATCATGGATATAGCATGCCAAGCTGACAACAAGGTATGCGATAAGGAAGAAAGAAAAGTCGATAGATATAACAGGTTAGCTTGGGAGGTCAAGCAGTTGTGGTCGATGGAAAAGGTGGTAGTAGTACCAATGATTGTCGGAGTCCTGGGAACAGTGAGTAAAAATCTTGAGAAGTACATGGAACAAATTGGGGCTGCAATAAGGGTGGAACACTTGCAGAAAAGGGTGGAGCACTGCTTGGCACTGCTCAAATACTCCGGATGATGCTCAAAAAATAAGGCCAAAAGTTTAGCGGGAAGGGAATCCTTGAATTTATCAACCCACATCCTTGACTAGTTCTTTAAAAATATTGTTTATTTTCCCACTCTGGAGAAAAGAAAGACAAAGTTGGCCTTGGTGGGATTTGAAATCAGGATGTAGAGCATTGGAACAAATACTACAAAGTATTTTGTCTAAAGCTCCAACAATTTTACCAATCCACTTCTGCCCACCCTCAACAACTGGTTTGAACATAAGTACATGGTCTGAAAATTGTGGAGGGAAAGGAACAATCGATTACATCAACCCAAGTATTTGATTGGTTCATTATTTCATTGATGCCCAAACAGATCAAAGGCAAAGTTGACCTCAGCAGGATTTGAACTCAGAATGTAAAGAGCCGAAAAGAATTACAGGAAGGTATTTTGTCTAATGCACTAACAACTCAGCCTAGGAACAACAACAATGATAATAATAATCCTTTCTACTAAAGGTACAAGGCCTAAAATTTGTGTGGAGGGGACTAGTTGATTACATCAACCCCAGTGTTTCACTGGTACTTAATTTACTGACCCTGAAAGGATGGTAGGCAAAGTTGACCTCGGCAGCATTTGATCTCAGAATGTGAAGACGGAAGAAATGCCGCTAAGCATTTTGCCTGGTCTTCTACCGATTCAGCCAGCTCACTGCCTTAACAACAACAACAACAATGATAATGTTTTTAATATAAGCAGAAGGCTAGCAGTGTTGACAGCCAGTATATGACTGGTACTTACTACAACTACCACAACAAATACTGCAACAACAGCCACTATCACAACAACAACAACAACTACAAGCAATGTATATACATACATACACACGTATATATATATTTATACACCTAAGCAAACTCAACAAGAAATCAATGACAAACCATAAGAGCTGACTCTGGCAATAAGTTTGTGCATGTCGTTGAAATGCTGTGCATTCGTCTAACCACGCAACGAGAGTCCTTGTATGAACAGCAACTGTAAACAGAGCAAGTCATGTATGGCAAGAGTGAATAGCTTGTGGGTGTGTGGGTGTGGATGTGCGGATGGATGGGCGTAGAAACAACAAGAAGATTAACAATAGCATTTGGGCACAATAACGTCTACAACAACAATGATCAGAACAATAAATCAATGAGACAGCCATATGAAATGTGCTTACTCAATCGCCCACCCAAAAAGAAAGAAACTAAATCCCATTCAAATTAGATCTTACCATGTTAAAAATGGAAGGACACATTGCAAAATTGTAATAGATGCTACACTGTTTTACACTGGTGCTAATGATGGGAAGGTCACAGTTGGGATGTCTCTTTGGTTATAAATCTGTCCACAACAGCCTGACCAATATACCTTAAAAAAAAAAACAGGAGTGCTATAGTTAGAATGTCTTTTACCATAAAGCTGCCCACATCATCCTCATCAGCTTCATTTAGTTTTGATTTTTGTTTGTTTTTCTTCTTATAAATATCAAATGGTTTGGTTCTGTCATAAATGGATGAGTGCTGGTGGGAGGTGGGGCTGGCAAGAAATAAACCCCTGTGTGTGTGTGTGTGTGTGTGTGTGTGTGTGTGTGCTGTCAATGGAAGTGAGATATGGAGTGGAACGGAACTTTCCACATATCCCAGTCCTGTGTCAACTCGCATCTCAAATTTGAAGTCCAGCATCTAGAGATCTAATCTCACGTCTCATGTCTTGGTCTTCATCTGTCACAACTACTTTCCACTGAGAGCACACACACACACGAGGGGTTTGTTCCCCCCTCTCCACCAGCACTCATCATCCATTTATATGACAGAATCAAGTCATTTGATACTTATAGGAGTAGACTTCACTGTGTGGTTAAGAAGTTCACATGAGGTTTATGGTTCAATCCCACTGCTTGCCTCTTTCAGGTAGGTGTCTTTTACCACCTGAGATTGACCAATGCCTTGTGAGTGAAATTTGATAAATGGATAAGTCTATCATATCTATATGTGTCTTTTTGTCACCCACCAACAGAGCAGATGGACATACGAATTGAAATGGTCAGGTTTCTTCTACGGGTTCCTATACAGCTTCAATTAACTGAGAGAAGGACAGAGATGAATGCATGACAGGTACATGGATGGATGGATGGATGGACAGGTAGATAGAGAGGTAAGTAGAAACACTGGTAGACTGATAAAACTAAAGGGATAAAGCTCATTCCGAAGTCATATAAAACTCATAAGAGGTCAAGTTTCCTGGATTCTGTGGATGGGTGGAATGCCAGTCAGTTGCAGGGCCACTCACTATTGCCATCTGAGTGAACTGGAGCAATGGGAAATGAAGTGTCTTGCTCAAGAACACAATGCATTGCCTGGTCCAGGAATTGAAACCACAACCTTACAAGCATGAGTCCAACACCCTAACCACTAAGTCATACTCCTCCATTGTAGACAGACACATGGACAGTCAAATGGACAGACATACCAACAGAGAGATAGGACAAATGGACACACACACACACACACTGGGACAGACAGACAGATAAATAGAATAAAGACCAGACAGAAACATAACTTGAAAAAGGGAAAAAAATGAAACAGAAAATAGCATAAAAAGTCAGACCAAGTGACCACTGGGGTGGATGAAGCAAAGTATAGTTGTGTGTGTGTGTGTACATGCACACACACACACACACACACACACAATATACACATCCTTCCCTACATAAAACAACATATGTGTATATAAGCAGGGTAAACCATGGTGGACATGGCAATGAATCTCTGGTGACAGGTGTTTCTGATGTGTCTCGAATAACCTTCCACCTGATGACGGACACCCCCAACCCCACCACCCAGTTTGGACATAGTTGGGTAGTTGACTCCGACCAATGCATGACTAGATCACTTGAACAAACAAATGGGTAACAGCTGGGAAGTTGCGATGTGCATGCCTCTCTCTCTCTCTCTCTCTCACACACATGTATGTATGTATATATATATATATATATATATATATATATATATATATATATATGTATATGTATATATATATATATACACATATATGTGTGTGTATGTATCACATACACAGAAGAGATTGAAAGAGAAGAGATGAAGCAGACAAATGCTGGCCAACAGAACAGCAGAAGTGGAACTAATCTAGATTTATAAAAAATATCAATGAAACTAGACACAAACACACACACACACAAACACACACGTACATCCATGCAGACAGACTACCAAACGGCTGGTGTGGGATTGAATAACAGCAACGTGGACGTTGGACATTCTGAATGGCTTCTGAACATAATTTAGATGCAAATACTTCTGATATGGTCGAATATTTTTACAGCATACATGTGCATGCACACACACACACACACATACACACACAATTCACACATGTATACATAAGAATGTATATAAATACACACACACACATATATATATATATATCATGAGAGGGAGAGAAAGGGAGGAAGAAAGACATCCAAGGTGTAAAATGTATCTCCTCAGATGATTGTTTAATTAAGACCTTCGTTAAATCTTGTCGTCAATCAGTGTGAGAGTGCATTCCCAAAGGGATATTCATTTTCAGTAATTTACAGACAAAACTAAACTCATAGTCTTTTTTTCTTTTTTTTTATGGCTGGGTCCCAATCCGGACTGCACCCATCACATCTCTCAGTCCAAGGTCCTGTCACTTTTGAGCACTACTGGTAACATGTAATGCAGTACAACCTGTCACATGGTTGAGTTGTCGGCAACTAAACTGGCAACCCCAGCAGGCTTAGTTGGTGAGGAGGGTTATTTTTGGACACCCTGTGAAATGAAAAGTAAGACCCATCAAAGAGCAGAGACACTCAAGAAAAGTCAATGGCTATTCTACAATGTGTATATATGTGTGGGATGTTTGTGTGTGAGTACACACACATACACACACACACACACACACACACACACATATATATATATATATATATATATATATATATATATATATATATATATCATCATCATCATCGTTTAACGTCCGCTTTCCATGCTAGCATGGGTTGGACGATTTGACTGAGGACTGGTGAAACCGGATGGCAACACCAGGCTCCAGTCTGATTTGGCAGAGTTTCTACAGCTGGATGCCCTTCCTAACGCCAACCACTCAGAGATATATATATATATGTCTACTAAGGGCAAATCTGTGGTTGGAACAAAGTCCCTGCCAGACCAAAGGTGAAGTTGTGCTGGAACAGTGATGTTGACAGAGCCATAAAGGAGAAAAGATGGGCCTGGAAAGAGTGGAAAAGAGGAGGAGGTGATGGCTGAGAAACTTATCAGAAGGCTAAAAGGGAGGCTAGATGTCAGGTCTTTCTAGCTGGGGCAGAAGCAGAAAGGAAGAGGTTTGCCAAAGTCCTACAGTGTAAAGATCAGAGACTTGAAGTGTTCCAGATTGCAAGATAGTTTGTCAGTGAGAATCGA
Organism: Octopus bimaculoides; assembly: GCF_001194135.2. NCBI lineage: Eukaryota > Metazoa > Mollusca > Cephalopoda > Octopoda > Octopodidae > Octopus > Octopus bimaculoides. The sequence continues at coordinate 37,317,976 of NC_069003.1, forward strand.
GATGTTATAGGAGAGAAATGTGTATGAATTGATAATGGTATACCTGCACTTAGTGATGGGGACAAGAAAGAGGCATGGAAAAGTTACTATGCAAGACTATTGAATGTAGAGAATGAATGGGACAAAGGGAGTCTCCCACATGTGAACCCAACAGAGGGACCAGCTATCCTACATCTCTTTATATATGGACATGCATCTCTTTATGTAAGGACATATACACTTCTAATAAACTCACACGCAAGCTAATGTATATAGTTTGATACACACACACACTTCTGACATACATTTAACTATTTTTAAAAAAACCTGAGATAAATACATACAACCAGATTGTATCAATAAAGTATGTACATACATACATACATACATAGACATATGTATGCATACATAGACACACATATGTATACATACATATATTCAAACATACATACATGTATAACTACACATATACCATAAGTACAGCAGATATGTACAAGCATAAACTTAATATGATGATATACGTACATATGCATATATGTATAGACAGCTAAAATGAAGAACCATGCGAAGATTAAATCAATATTGAAATATATATATATATAGGATGATGATGATGAAATAGATAAATATACATATGGGGAGAGAGAGACAGAGAGAGAGACCATACATGGACACAGTGGGCATTTATTTGCCCAGGGTTCTCATGGATCTAGGGGCCCAGTTCTGATCTGTGTATACTGTGGTTTGCTGTCAATAAATAAATACTACAGGGCCCAGTGCACTGATTTGCCTGGGGCCCTATAATGCTTCTGAAATGGTCCTGGAGAGACACAGAAAGGTGGACGGCCAGACTGAGTTGAAAGAACTGCAAATATAATGGAAACAGGTAATGACGACCTAATGGAAGAGAGAGAACTCCAGACATTTTCACAATTTTTCTGTGGAAATTAGAAAGCTGCACTGATTGCTGAATCACTCAAATTTTCTCCAATACCAACAATATATAACTGTATGTATGATGTGTGTGTATATATATATATATATGTATATGTATACATTATTACAATTAAAAGGGTAAAGGTTTATCAATTTATTAATAAATTAACAATTAATAATTTTTTACCAAGCCCTTTGTATATATATATATATATATATATATATATACACACACATATATAA
>NC_069003.1:37319491-37320355 GCF_001194135.2 Octopus bimaculoides
GTTTTATGATCAGAAAAATAAAAGGGAAAATATTGACGCTTATTTGGCAAACTTCAGCATCTCCATACGGTCGGGTTGACAAGGAAACCCATCTGTTTTTTTTGCCTTTCTGTTTTTGTCTTTTTTTTTTTTCTTTCAGAAAAGCAATATTACAAACAATTCTTCACGTTTTCAGTAGCGGAGACTGGGAATTTGTTGAAAAAAAAAAAAATGCTTTTCGAATTTCAGATTTTTTCGTATGGAAATTACGATTTTGAAAAAAAAGGATTTTTCATTCCAAATTTCAGTTCTTGAATGGTAATTTTTTACGATAAATTTGTACTTTCATTTTGTGACCGTAAAATGAAAGTACATACATATACATATATACATGAGTATATACGTATGTACATATACATACATATATATTCAATATATATATATACATACACACAAACATATACATACATACATATGCATGAGTGTACACATAACACACCTAAACTATCTTGTCTAAGAAGATAGAAAAGGGGTCGGGGAGGGACAGAAATATTCCCCACGTCCATCGGAGTCACTAATAAATAAAAGATATGAAAAATAACATTTATACACAACACAAACTGAGAATGAAAGAAAAACAGAAGAATATACACGAACGAAACATACGGGAATCACATCCATAAATACTTTACACATTATACATATTAATTACATGGCCAAACATACGTAGAGAAAGCATGGGTGTTGAATAGACAGACAGACAGATATATATTATATATATATATGCATATATATAGATAGATATATATATACACACACACATATATATATATGTATGTATATATATATATATATATATATATATATATATATATATATATATAT
>NC_069003.1:37320912-37321819 GCF_001194135.2 Octopus bimaculoides
ATATATATATATATATATATATATATAAGGAAACCGATATATGTGTGTGTGTCTGTGTAAAGAGAATCTTATTCCTAAGTCATCACCATTTGTTGCGCTTTGCCGAAAGAAAGAGATTAAGCACGCGCCCGCACGCACACATGTACACACATATCCAAACACGACTCCATTCATTCATTCATTCATACACGTACCACTCGTATTAGGCCGTGGGAGTGATATCTAGAGAAAAATCAAGGAGTTAGAGGAAGAAAGGGAGATGAAGGGGAAAGATGGTATTGGAGAGAACGAATGGTCTGGAGAGAGAAAGATTGGAAAAGAAGAAAGATAAATCGGAAAATAGGAAGAGAGATAATCACATCGTCAAAGAACTATGTTAAAGAGAGAGAGTGGGGCAGAAAGAGATAGATAGATAAATAGATAGACAGATAGCTAGATAGATAGAAAACAGATATCTCGAAAGAACGAGTGCCAGGTTAAAGAGAAAACACAAGTGACGATAAGTGTAAGACAAAATCATAGAAGAACGTACAGAAAGATGGAAAGAGAAAAATTAATCTGAAAGGACGAGAAAGAGACAGAGAGAGAGTACAGAGTGATAGGCAGAATAGAAAAAAAAAAGGGCAAGAAAAGAGAAAGTGAGAGAGAGATAAAAAGAAAGTGAAAGTAAGAGAAAACGAAGAATAAAGGAGAATTATTGACCTCCAATTCTTTTTTATTAAGATTGCATGTGTAATAGTAATATTGTTTTGTGTACGTTGTTTAAATTTCTCCATTCACCAAATGGATAATAAATATATGATAATCTAAAGTATTTTCTATTACAGAATACTATACACACACATATATATATGTGTGTGCGTGTATATATATATGTATATATATATGTATATATATATATGTATAT
>NC_069003.1:37321968-37331718 GCF_001194135.2 Octopus bimaculoides
TATATATATATATATATCACGTACATTACACACACACACACATACTTATACACACCTAGGATATCGATGTATTAAAATGGTTTCCCTATTTCCCGTCCGATTTGCGTTGTAGCCACAAATCTGTGTAAATGTGTGTACATTATTATACACATATATTATACACACATATTTAGTATCCTGGGGTGGGGGTTAGTCCCAACCTGTTGCACCTCTCCGGTCTGTGCCTCTGTATGTGTGTGTGCGTGAGAGAAAGAGAGAGAGAAATATCTTCATGTGTATGGGTGCGTGTATATGTGTGTGTATTAGATAGATAGATGGATTGACAGACAGACAGACAGGCAGATAGATAGAAGCCGACTTGGAGCTGTACGTTTACAAAGCCTACCATACTGACCTTCACCTTCGATATGAAACGGAAGTGACCTAAGGAATCGCAATACCTTAACCGACATACATGATTATAAGCAACACTTACACGTAGAAGCAGGTTAGTAACTGACATACAGTATTTAATTATGAAATATACTATAAAACAGTAACGAAGTTGGCTTGGCTCATTTTAGTCGACATCATGTAAACAATACTCTCATCATCATTTAACGTCCGTTTTTCCATGCTGGCATGGATTGGACGCTTTGACCAGAACTGGTAAGCCGGCTCCAGTCTGATTTGGCTTGGTTTCTACAGCTGGATGCCCTTCCTAACACCAACCACTTCACAATGTGTGTTGGGTGCTTTTGATGTGACATTGGCACAAGACTCTTGCTGGCCAATTCTCTTCTGCAGTGGGAATGGCCTTAACATGGATATAATATAGATATATAGGTGTTGTGAGCTATCTTCGTCACTTAGAAGTAACTCTTCAGTTAGTCCTTATATCTGAACCATGGTTGACCAACATTCCTGTGTCCACTCTCAAACTGGCTGTCGATGAGGACTTTGGGTGTTCTTTTGTCATTCATTCTGACAACATGGCCAGACCAGCGCAATTGTGATTGTGTAAGGAAGCTCTCTATTCGACATTAGTGTATATATATATATATATATTGGAGGAGGTGATGATGAAAATGTCCTAGTGAGAGATACAGGTGTCTTGCTGAGACAAGATCAGGAATGAAGACAGAAACAGGTGTGCTACTGCAAAGGAGATACATGGTTGTCCAACCTGAGGGAAATGCAGGAGAAGGAAAAAGAGAATGAGTAGAAGACTGCAGGACGGAGATGGTGGCAAAATGCCAGGCATACTCACAAGGGACAGGGATCAGAATATAAATGGGATGGTTGAGTGAAGGAAGAGAGAGATATAGATAGTGGCAAGTGCCAGGGCATACCCTTGAGGTTCAACTGCCATAATAGGAGTGGCAAGATATTATGAAGGAAGTGCAGTTAAAGAGTGCGAGTAAGTGGTGAAAGACCTGGGTATATATAGAGTTGGAAGAGCTACTGGATAGCAACGGTACAAAGGAACAGGAATGTGAGAACAGGATTGGGGAGTGAGAGCTAGGCTTAGTGAATGAAGGAGGAAATACAAGAAAGAGGTGTGAGATTGGTTTGTTGGGGTAGGGTGAGGGAAAAGTTTTCTTGTTACATGTGGGTGGAACACCCAGGCTGAGGACAAGCAGAGAGCAATGATACAATGGCACCGGGCCAAGAGGATAAGATTGAGGAATGGGAGGTAATCATAGTATGCTGCTTTAGAAGTTTGGAACTAGCAATAGTCACACAGAAATATATTTTGCTGGCCACCACCCCTGCAAGTTTCTGTTGTCTTCTTCAAAGTTATTTAATTATGACCACTTAATACTCTGTCACTGTACATGATACTTCTGTCAACTATTATTAACACAAATCAGATCAACTAATCAAACCAAATACAACCTGATGTATTGGCAACAGCTTGAAATAATAATAAACCAAACAAAGTTAAAATGCAACTCTTTGAATTGATTTCTCACATTATGACAATGAGGTGGCAGAACCAACAGACTGTTGCGTACGTAGTATTTTGCTTCTTCCTTTGAGATTCTGAGTTCAAACCTCTAAAGGAGCAAATTTAACACTCATTAAATTCTTAAAAGGTAAAATAAATACTACATTTATCCTTATTTATCAGAAGGGGTTTGGTCCCAAAAAACATAGCAATAAATGAACCATCACCATTAAGGCAACGAGCTGGCAGAATTGTTAGAATGCCAGGCGAAATGCTTGGCAGCATTTTGTCTGTCTTTACAATCTGAATTCAAATTTTATCGAGGTTGACTTTACCTTTCGTCCTTTCGGGGTCAATAAAATAATGGACCAGTTGAACACTGGAGTCAATATAATCAACTTACCCCTACACCAAAGTACTGGCCTTGTACCAAAATTTGAAACCAATAAATAAATCAGCTCCATGCACTTTGTAAATGGAACGAATGGTAGATTCAGTGGCACCAAACTCACAGCAGCAAGACTTCCACCATCACATATTTTCCTGATAATCTCAACTTTTTCCTTTAGAGAATAAACTCACCTGCATCATTTGTTAGGATGAGTTACCTTCATATATTTTCTATTCACTGGTCCCATGTTGATGGGTACAAGTGTGTAAAAATATGCAGCCTCCAAGAATGGTCATGTAAACACAAGTGATAATCAGTGCATTCTGGTTGGCTGAATATTGTAGGTGGTTGCTCTGAAAATTAGACCCAGTCTTATATTAATTTTGCATCCAAAAACGCACTAGGGCTTATTTTCAGGGGATGTCTTATATTCTTGTGGAAAAAATCCAAGAACGACAAAAAAAGTCTCATGTCCTCGTGTAAAAGGAAAAAATTATAAAAAGGAAACCCATGTTTTTAGTTATCAAAAGTTTATTTATTTGCTTCTTGTTTTTAGTCAAATACAAACATGACTTCTTGGATGTTGCGTTTGACAAAGTTTCCATGCTGATTTTTCTCCATTCTATATTCAATATATTCATTCACTTCCATCTGCAAATAATCCTTGAAGGGCTTGTTTATTACAGGATCTAATGTTTGTAGATGTGTGTGTGTGTGTGTGTGGCTGTGTTTGAGCTTGTCCAAAACCTGAATGAGTACCATTGCAAAGAAATTTTCTCTTTTGAACAAGAGACAAGAAATTTTATCTCACCTCCTCCATCTTTCTCTCTACCACTATATGCACACTATATGAGGAATTTTGGATCGTTCTCCCCTCCTCGCCTTGTTTTCAGGGTTTGGGATTTTCCTTTTTTAGACTTACATGTCTGAAATATGGAAATTATATAATCCAAACTCTCATCAAAGTATCATTATAGCTAAATGTCATTTAGAGGATGACATTTTGAAGAAAGTTATAAAGAAACAATCGAAAAAGTGAAAATGATTCGAAACTCATTCAAAAAACTTATTTTAATGATATAAACATAAACGTAATCCTCAGTATCGAAAATGTACCAAGAAAATTTCAATAAAGAAAAGTAACTATGCACTTTTCAAAAAGTAATGAAGAAACAAATTCGAGGACGAGGTACTATAGTGTAGATCTGCCTTGAGACATCCTTCCACCCTCTTAGCCATATTGGTCTGTGGCTCAGATTTATTTCAGTCAACACGAACGAAATATATCTGTTATATGGGGGGAATAATGTGGGTTTAAACAAAATTTAGATGTCAAAATGTAGGAGACACATTAAACTATATATATATATATGTAGACGATAAGTAGACAGATCTTTTATTTTGATGTGTTTTAAAAGACGAAAGACAGAAATTTGTACGAAAACAAATAGCGGAAGTGAAACCCTTCAAACGTAAAGCGGGAACCATTTCTGTTCGGAACCGACTTCTTTGACATCAGACATCGCTCAGACAGAAATAATATTTACGCAGGTATATATATATATATATATATATATATAGTTTCACAATTTAATGGTTTATTTATTGTAGCTTGTTTCTTCTTCAATTTTCTTCTTATCAATGGCTTTTATATATATATATATATATCTCCTCCCCGTCAAACTGTTATCTGGATGTAAACAGACTGCTACAAGTCAAGTCTCCATCTCCACCGACTGACTACGTCTAACTGGGATACATGCACACAATGTAAACAGTTCCAAAGTGGAATAAATCAACCGAGGGTAGGGATTATTTGGTCTAAGGTTATCCAAGCTAGTTTGGTTTTTGCTGGTCGGAATTGAAGTATAAACTAAGTCTTGCTGCTCTGATCGGGACAATTATTGTCAGAAGCCCTTTAGATAAACACAGGCCAAAGAGAAAGGCTCACACAAGTTATTAAACAATAAAGGGTAAAGTTATAGAATATATATAGGTAAACACAACAACCTTCGATACCAAACAGAAACGATTTGGAGACTCGGAATGGCTTCAATGTTTATATTCGCTTGATTGTGTTTATTTGTCGATGGATTAAGTAAACGTTACATACATGTCTATAGATAGGTTAGGGTGATATATATATAAGTGGTACTCGAAACAGCCATAGAGAGAGGTATAGGTGTGCATGTGGATATATATATATATATATATATATATATATATATATATGTGTGTGTAGTGTCGAGTATGTACGTAAACAAACTCCAGGGACCACATCCCAATCTCAGGCTGGAATCTCCGAATGTCTCCAAAATTTGTAACGTGTGGTGTTTTATTGCTTGTGAAATATACTTTAAAAAAACGGTCGTAAATTTAATTAGTTACAATAATCACAGATTCTTCAAATGTTTCATAATATATATTATTGTAAATGTGTGGAATTCTTGAATATCTACAAAACTTTTTAGATGTTCTGTGTTGAAACTCATTATTAAACAGTGATTAACTCAAATTAACCAAAGTGATCACTTCTATAAAACGATATCTTCCTAAATTGAGTGAATGTAGCATGTCGTTATTATGTGGTTTCAAGGTAAAGTTGTGAAATATGAACAACAGAAACATGGTAGGTATTGGGCGGTTTGCAAGCATCTCGTTTCTGTGCGGTCCCTTCTGTTCACCTTTCTGAAATAGGGATATGTTGTTATTGAACAACTTCCACCAATAGACAAAAAGAAGGAATATTAAGTTTTTAGCGAAGTTTGTGTGCAGAGATGTGTAGGGAAACATTAATTTGACTAAGTTCGTTTCATTTATTATATTAAACTTAAATATATATGGGTTTGCCTCCAATTTATGCTATTTTATATCACCATGACATATGATGCTATCGTTGATCACTTGACTGTAAATTCTAGCATTACTTTAACCCCATTCCTCCGTATTTATTTAGTTCTTTTTTCTATTTTTATTTACAGATTTTAGTTTATTTTTTTTAGTCATTCAAAGTTGAAGGAAAAATGTCTGAAATGAAACCACAACATCATGTGTTTTTACAATATTTCATGTCAAAAGGGCTCGTTGACTCAAAAGGAGTTCGTAACCTCTTCAAGTTGTGTTGTAAAGACATGGTTGACGCAAGTTCCATGTCGAGCCAGAGTGAATGGATGCAGCAACTGGCCAACTTTGTAATCATCATCAACAACAACATTCGACCTTTTCACCTGAACATCCTGAAAGGGTTTGATGAGGATGATGGCACCAGCTATTACTGCCTGGTCAACACTTGTGACAATGCAGTTACACGACTGTCTACAGACTACTCGGTCAATGAACTGGAACTTTTCAAGTTGTTTCTCGATCGTATTATGAGTTCAAGCGATGCATCAGTTGGATCTGTACAGGTTAGCAACATTATCTTTTACTTGTTTCAGTTATTGAACTGCAGCCATGCTGGGGCACCACTTCAAAGGGTTAAGCAAATTGACCCCCAGTATTTTCTTTTTCTTTTTTTTAATCTGGTACTTACTCTATACATAAATTACTCATGTGCCAACAGTGTTTAATTTTCATTTTAAACTACTCTGAAATTACTGTCCATGATGAACGGGTATTTACAACTGCCTCATATCTCTAAGAAATTTAGTTAATTTATAAATACAGCAATGGTTAAAATCTACATACATGTGTGTGTATATATTGGCTCGTCCCATTAATAATGGCGATTTTTTATACTTTTTTTAAATCTTTCACAATTAAGATAAAGTTCTTTTTTAATCTAAAATATTCTCTCCTTCATTTTCTACAATGCTCTCTCATTAATCTGGTAGACTTGCAAGGCCCCTCTTCCAAATTTCATTTGTCCATGATGAAAAATACTCTTCCGGTACTATTCTGACCTCGTCTACAGAATTCATATTTTTTCCATCCAAATGATTTTGAAGACTGGAATAAATGTTAATCAGATGAGGCAATGTCTGACGAATATGGTGGGTGGAGCATCTCATTTCTATAGACCTGCTCTATGTTGTTTATCTCCTCCAAGTCAGCCTAAGTGAGTAGACTTAGCATAAAAAACATTCCAGCTTTGACCATCCTGTTTGATTTGAAGGAAAATATGGCAGACCAATGAATCGACTACGTAGGGGCTCTCATTGATTTTTGCTCTCTTTAAAGGATGCAGAGATCTGTGTTAGTCAGGATTACTATTAACATTTCATGTTTCATTAATTTGGTGGCATGGCTATTACAGTTGGACACCTTTCCAATCACCAACCAACACTTTACAGAGTTTTCCTGTTATTTTGTGTCAACAATACAAAAGAAGGTTGTCTTGGCTCTGGTCATTTATCGACTAACATCAGTGAAACCAAAGCCTGCCATCCTTGAAAATTCCTAAAATGACAATGTTTTTGATCATCGGTCTGCTTGATCAGGGCAGACCTGTGGCTAAACAATACCCATATTAAACAGAGCAAGAAGACTTCCTTCTTTTGTTGTATGTTGGGGAGGGTCATTATGTTAATGATGAACATGCACATTGCTTCTTTTTTACTTCTTTTATTAGTCAGCTTGTTAAGCGTTTAACCAATTATCTAATTGTTTGTTTGATCAATCAATCAACTTGCTGAAGCACGTCTGGAATCGAGATGGAGGCCATGTTATTAATGAAGTCAAAAATGGAGACGAAAGGACTTTGACAAATCTGATTAATTGGCAGAATAATTAATCAAAAATTCAATTAGTTATTTGGTTAAATAGTTAACCAATTGACACTAATGATAATTGTTTCTGCTATATGTAGTAGAAGGCTTGAAATGTTGCGGTTGGGGGATGTTGATCCCATTCATCCCAGTGTTTACTTAATTCATCAACCCTGAAAGGATGAAAGGCAAAGTTGACCTCCTCAGCAGAAAATGAACTCAGATCGAAAGGGCGGACGAAATGCTGCTAACGATTCTGCCAGCTGGCCACCTTAATGATAATAATAATGATAATAATAAAGGAAGTTATATAGAATGTTTAGTATTGGCATAATGACCCTCCCAACATGTTTCTTCACACAATTTCACATCAAGAATCTTGCAAACCAAATACAAACATAGAGTTTCTTCCCTTCTTGAAAACTGGTTGCAAATAAAATGGCCAAATTTATAATTTTTCTATCAAGAAGTCAACATAACAATAATAATAATAATGATAATGATGATGATAATGATGATAATAATGATTGGTCCTTTATGTGATTTGTTGTTGTTGTAATTTGCTTTTATTTCCTCAATTTGTTTCATTCACCAGGCCCTGAACCTGACTCATGAATTGGAAAAGAAGATGAGCAAGGACGATGCTCAACGCTTCTTTGATCGGATGGTGAATGAAAAGTGGTTGAAAAGGACATTACGGGGCAAGCTACAGCTGTCAACACGAAGCATCCTGGAGCTGGACAATCACATTCGAAAAATGTACCCAGATTTGGTGGAACTGTGCAACATATGCAATCGTTTATGCCTGCAGGGCCAGTCATGTCTAAAGTGTATGGCAAAGTTGCATATCTTCTGTGCAAAGCGTTACTTTGAAAACCAGGCAGAACCAAAATGTCCGAAATGTTACACTCCTTGGACCAACACAAATCAAAACCGGGAATCTGTGCGTCGCTCCTCTCGCCGAGATACACGTATGTCATATGAACAAATGGAAGAATAAACTGTAAGATGGTGAAAAAAAAAACATGTTTGTAAAAGATTGGTTCTGCTTTTCTTCTGCAGAATTTTCAAAACTGTTATGGCTGAATATCAGTCTTTCTCTGCTGTTGTCCCCTTTTGTTCTTTTAAATCTTCCTATTAAATTTTTTTCAAGTCCCTTACTCTCAAGTGATATTCTACAATGTCCAATGTAAATTACATCCTGATGTGTTCAACTGTTCTCTCAACCATAAAATTTGCTCCATCACTGTTAATCCTCATCTCTCTTTCATTAACCTCTTCCTAAAAACCACAATTATCAATTACCCCCCCCCCCCCAAATTCATAAAGGTAACAGTGTTTGCTGTCATTGTCTCATTGATAAGAATTCTCTGTCCTCCTCCATCAACAACATGAGCCAATGCTGGAGCATCTACACAGTTACTCAACCTGCTAGAAGTAGCAGCAAAAACTACCTCAAAACACTCCTTACCAACTTGGAAAAGAAGAAGGCCCACTGGATAATGTGGTTTTGGGTGCACTGTGTCTGGTAATAACAAGCGAGATGGTCATGGCTGGAACATCTTTAACTATAGATCAGCTCAATTAGAGGACCTGAGAAGAACCTTCCATTTTTAATTGGTGGCTTAATCTGGAGGAAGAGGTTGTGGCTGTCACAGGCTGTCCAAGGCCAGTGAATTTCTGAATGGTTGATGTTCCTCTTGAACTGCTGCAAGAAAGGAATTATAAAGGGTCAACCCTTTGGGGGTAGGGGTTGACAAAAGGGTTAATAGAGGAGGACTGGGTGGTGGTGGAGATGATATGGTCACCAGAAGAGATGAATGAATGACGGAGGACATACAAGGACATGGAACAAGACCAGCCATCTGCTAGAAACAGAAGTCACTGTGGTTGCTGGATAAAAGATGAAGAGAAGCTGTGACATGTTAGTGAGTGACTTCATGCCAATCAGTTGGATTGCCTTCCTAGGATATCTGTATATGTGTAATAAGAGCATTACCTCAGGTGTGGGAACACTCCTTCTCCCACTGCTCCTCGTCATCATCATCCACTTTCCCTGCCTTGAATAGGTCAGATGGAATCGGTCGAGGCAGATTCTCTCCAACCAGAGGCCTTTCCTGTTGCCAGGCAAAGCAATATTCCCCTCTGGCCATCATTTGTATGATAGTGAGGCCCTCTTGCAACCATCATGTGATGTCACAAGACAAGGGTACACACATACACATGATGAGCTTCTTTCAGTTTCCCTCGACTAAATCCTCTCACAAAGCTTCGGTTGACCTGGGGCTACATGGAAGAAGACACCCGATGGATTGAACCAGAAATCCCATGGTTATGGAAGCAAGTCATACCTCCACCTAATCGTTGGGGGCTGGATCATTTTCTGTCCCTAAAGAAGGCTTGTTATTGTTAAATTGAGAAGGTTTGTTTATCAGGAGAGATTCCAAATGGTGCTGAAGCATTCCCGGTGATCTTAGAGGTTTTAACAGCATCAAGGAGGCAGGAACAACCTGTTTTTCCTCTCTGTTCCTTGGTGCTTCCATACTTCTCTTTAGCATCATCATCATGTCGTTTTCACATCCACGTTTACCATGCTGGCTTCCGTGCCGGTGGCACATAAAAAGCACCAACCGATTGTGGTTGTTGCCAGCCCCCTCTGGCCCCTGTGCCAGTGGCATGTAAAAAGCACCCACTACACTCTTGGAGTGGTTGGCGTTCGGAAG
>NC_069003.1:37331865-37344453 GCF_001194135.2 Octopus bimaculoides
CAGATCAGATTGGAGCCTGGTGCAGCCTCCTGGCTTCCCAGACCCTGGTCGAACCGTCCAACCCATGCCAGCATGGAAAGCGGACGTTAAACGATGATGATGCATTGGTCAGAATCTAAGTTATTAAGGTCGTATTCTTAGGGTCGATGCTCTTTTACCAAATTTTGTGTCTCGAGTAAGGAATATTTATATCTTTGCACAAGAAAACCACTGAGGAATGTGTGATGTGTTACAGGAGATGGAAATAAAAATACGACTGCTACTTAAATAATGTCAATGGGAAGATACACACACACACACACACACGTGTGTGTATATATATATATATATATATATATATATATATAATAGATTTATTCTGAATAATACGGACGACAAAGTATGCTGGAAACTTTATCACAATGATTGTTTTGGCATAATTCTGCACTGCTCCCATTTATGGTCTTTGTGCTGCTCTACACTTGTATTTCTCTGCTCTTTTACAGCCATATTTTGTCCACTGACCCCTTATCTCAAGCCTCTCGATTTCAATCGAGTTCAGGCCTCTGTTTTAGTTGTACATTAATTGTTCAGTTTTTCCCTTTTTCCTTAACCATCTTCTTGTATTTTGCACTTGCCTACATACATGTATTAGTATGCACATATATATATGTGTGTGTGTGTGTGTGTGTTTGTAATGTATATATGTGGGTGAGTGGTTGTTCCTTGTATTAATGTCAACTAGTTTGTCTCTTTAGCACTTTTCTTCTACTCTTTTCTCTGCATAAGTGTAGGTATATATATATATATGTATGTGATCTGTGCCTGAATGCATATGCACATACAGATTCTTTTCTAGCTCTGTATGCTAGCCCCTATATGTTTTACTTCATCACTTAGACCAACAGTTCTCAAGGCATACCAGAGATCAAAATAAAAACTATTTAGACACTCCACATAGAAAGTTTAAAACTCCTGTATAAATAGCATTGCTTACTTTATTTTATTAATCATTTGTGAATAACAAAATTATGAACAACACATTTTTCAAGATGTTGAAGCGTTTATATGAATCATTCGAAAGCCTTAAATTATATTTTCAAAAATATCCATGGCACAACTAGAAATCTTCCGTTCCATCACATTTCACAGTTAGACCATCACTTAATGCTTGATTATCTCCCCTTCAAACATGTTCACAGTTTTTCAAACACACTTGTTCCTTTAAGGCAAAGTCTTGCCCAAAAATATCCTAAACCCCTGTCTTCATTGCAGATCAGTTTATCTATTTTAGGGATATTATTAACTGCTTTTTTCTTCTTCTCCGACCAAAACACATAACTAGTTCTTTCAGGTACAAACTTTTGTTTCTTGTTTTCTTCCTTTTTTTCCCCAAAGTGACCATCAAGTCATACAGCATAACCAAGTCATTGGGTGAAAACTCATCTTGTTCTGTGAAACTAATGTAATTATAATTAAAACTGTCTTGCTTGATTAATCCTTTGGAAGCAAAGCCTTCTGTTGCTTCTCTACAAAAGAGAAATAGAACCATTACGACAAAACAAATAGGAGTGTCATTCTTTAAAATTCTGTAAAAAGACAAAAAAAAAAGGGGGGATATCTCACTCTCCATAACAAAGTATAAAGATCTTTTTGAAGAGATTCGCACTGTCTTCGTTCTAGCAATAAAATGGCAGTTGGTAGATCAACCCAGTTAAATACCTGTGTAGGAACAAAACTATGAACAATAAATATGCCTTTCCTGGAACATTGTCTAGAATTGTACTATATGATATGGTGTGTATAAACTTATATATATCAGTAGATATATATAATCATGCTGTGTGAATTTCAATTTTTTTGCCTGTCTGTGAAGAAAGCTTTATTTTCTGGAAGACAAGAGGAAAACCTTGTCCAAAGGTAAGGGTGTGTGGTGGAGGAGTTTTATATTTGTTAAAGAAATTACAATGAAAGGAATAATAGGGACACAAATGCAAACAACTTTTCTTTTCTTTTTTTTTAGACATTTATATCCACACATACATCTCTATAAAGTTAATTTTTTTCAAAACTCTAATTGACACTCATTAGAACAAAGCATAGCTAAAGTCAGCCTATTTAATTAGCCACTTGAATTATACTAATGTATCATTTCTTTATTGACCAAATATGCATCTACCTTTTTTTTATATTTTATTTTTCTCACCTCCTTAATCCTTTTGATTACCTACCCTAATCCTGCTAACCTTTATACATAATGTTTTTTTTACCTTTAAACCATTTCAGTTTATTACCTTCAGGGCAATAAAATTTCCTTTCATCTTGAATTTTATATGAAATATAAGACTCATCCTCTTCTAGTCCCACCTCTTGACGAGGCTTTCCTCTGCTCTTCCTATCAAAAGATACCAGAAGGCAAATCTTCCTTCACTGGTTGACCAAATCATTATTCCAACTCAACATAAAATGAATTCCACTCTCCTCTCAATATTGAGTTACATCATCAACAAATTTGCTTTTAAATAACTTAATTTGAACATGTCACACATATTTCACTATATAATGGCTTCTTTTTTCATATAACAATCTAAAGAAGCCACTACAAAACAAACTTATAAATTGCTTTCCACTTTTAAATATCAAAGAATGTATATTTTTCACTCCATAATTTGTAATGGGTTCTTTCTCAGAGAATGTTTGAACCAGCATTAACTTTAAATCTGTTTATTTAAACAACTGTTGTAGTGTCTTAGCTGTTGTGGATAATAAGCATTCTGTTGTATAGGTTTGTGTATATAAAATGTGTATTTCTGAGCCTTTTGCTTCTCTTCAAAAATGTATAAACATTCCACTATAGCGGAAGTGGGTGGGGGGCATGTATATAAAATTTGGAGGTGTTGTATAAATAGTGTTTGTTTGAATTTATAAATAAAATATGTTAACCATTGACTGCCTTCCTTCTTGGGGGTAATTCAATAAAATACTTCATATTTTCTAGCATGAAATATCGACTCTATTATGGCTGAGAAATAACAAGATTACTGAAAGCAGTCCTCAGGGTCCACCGTGGCCTCAAGTTGGCTCTGGAACTGTGTACCTGGGGATATCTTCAAACACCTCCTGGTTGTTGGCCACTAGCTAATAAGCCTTGGTGTCGCAGGTAGAGCAGTTGGTGTCTTTGTCAATTTCAGCCCAGACATACCATTTCTGTTTCTTTCCTTAGGTATGGGCAAGTAGATGAATCCTGGTGCCACATGTGGCCTTCAAGCAGTAACCCTGTCTGACCACAGCCTCCAGCAGTTGCACATAGCAGTCTGAATTGAGCTTGAGGTTCTGTCCTGAAGTTGGATGAATTCTGACATGTGAGTGTAGTCAGAAAACCTGCTGTGTCCCTTTCTGCTGGCTACGGCTTTGTAGTCTCTGTTGCAGCTGGAAACTGTAGTCAAAGCCTTACTGGAGAGAGTTGCTGCTGGAAGGCCATATGCGTGGTAGTGGGATTGGGCTCTTTGCTATACGTCGTGAAAGAGCCAGAAGTGGTTGTTAGAGAATTTCTATGACTTTGCCAGCGCTAATTTCTGGCCTCTTAATCCCCTCGATTGTAATCCCATGGATTACTATGTGTGGGACATGGTTGAGAAATACACCAAGGCTGAGCTGGTAGCCAAAATCAAGGAGTTATTCAAAGACTTTCTCAGGGACAGTGAAGAATGCATGCACCAACCGTCTTGAGGCTGTGATGGAAGCTGAGTAAACTTATCTCGTGGCCATAATCTAATTGATAGTTTTTTTGGGGGATGGAATATTGAGTTTTCTTTACCTTTTATGCAAACTGTCAATCAAATTTAGTCTGAACATTGTGTATGTTTGTATATCCATATGTGTGTGAGTGTGTTTGTATCTTCTTTCACTTTCACACACGTCTACAACCAATTTCATGTGAAAACTTCACATCATGTTAACCACACAAGGACTGTTGTTAAACAAGTGGAAAGTAAGTAGAAGAAACACAGCTGAATACTAGAATTCTAGGAAACTGGTGGTGTTCGTTCACATCAGTGAAAATTATTTCAATAAAAGGCTAACATTAGATCTTAAAATACAAACTTTTCTTCTTTATTTATGTAAGTAGTTAACATGTCTTTTTTTTTTGACTATTTAAACAGTTTCAAGTTTTTGAAATACTTTTGTATTGTTTCTTTCTGGTCGGGTTTCGTGGCCAGGCAGGTAGCTATATTTTCAGGTTGTTCAATCCAGAGTTTGTGATCGATATTATTAGAGAGAAGGGTAGATGAAAGTTGATGCAGCTTTTCTTCATTGGGAATCTGAAAGAAAGGGAGAGAAAAATACAATTTAAAATGTGTTATAGGCAATAGAAGCAGTATCAAATTAAAATAGCCAGTTTGTGCCATACTTAATGGACATCCATCACTGAAAGGCAAATTTAGTATTTGTCCAGAAACAACATTTGTTGTGGATGTGTTCTACTTAAAGACAATATATTGGAGCGAAATTCCTGAGTCATTCATTTCTCTTGTTACCTATATTATGCCCAACCCTACAATAAACCACCACACCATTTCTTTCCTCCTCAGGACATTGATGTCCTGAAATTCTCCTCCTGCAGCCATCAATTTGTAACTCTTCAAAAAGGAGAACAATAAATCCAATAAACCCCCTGCTCCCAGGAAAAGCAACAAGCCATGTGTGCTCTGCATTGTCTCTAAACTAAAATCTAATTTAAAAAGAAGAAAAAAAAGGGAACAACAAAAGAAATTATAACCATTTGAGGAGGGATGAAATTAATTGAGGTGATTGCTGTAGTTGATTGACCCATGGAAGATGGAAAGTAAAATTTAGATATTTTAATCTACACTAATGGATCATAATTAAACACATGCAAATGTTTTTGACTGAGCAAAGTAATTAATGCAAGGCTTGGAAAGGATGAGAAATGCATAAGTTGAGAGAGTTTGGATGCTGGGAATATGAGAACAACCAGATTTGAAGAGTCATAATAGCAGAAGATGAGAAGAGAGCAGATTCAGTGGTCCAGAAACTGGAGTTTGTACAAGAGGGACTTCATGGCAATTAGTCAGGTGAGTTGTGTTTAATAGCACCCACTTCTTTATGTTATTGGTTCAAATCCTGCCTTAGTCAACCTTGTCTTTCATAGGTTTTGGGTCAATAAAATAAAATACCAGTCACGTACTGAGGTCGATGGTACTGACTAATACCCTCCCCCTCAAATTTCAGGCCTTGTGCCAGAAATATTCGTATATGTTAGGATTGTAGATCACCAGAAACGAGAAATTAAAAAAAAAAATTAATTTCGTTCCTTGAAGTGCAGCTAGGTTTGATTCATTTTGTCAATCCTGGCGAAGTAGAACTATGCTTAAAGACATTCTAGCCATAACCATCCGGCCAATCTTATTTGGGAGTATCTTGGATTACATTACGGTCACCCTTCACGTTTTAAAGATTGTAATGTGTGATTTGAGGGAGATTCGGTTGTTATTTCAAGGGGGTCACCAACTGATTACAACCCCTTTTCTCTGGAAATGTGTGAGAATGTGTCAATATAAGAAATTATCGTTTTAGTTTAACAATTTGTAATTTATAGCACCAATGTTAACGAAGCCTCTGTGTAGTTACTCGACATACTGGAAATAACAGCCAAAATTGTTTCAAATAACAATATTTTTGAAAATTTAGAAAGAAAAAACAAAACAAAACGAATAACGAAGATACCCTAATGTAATTCTATACATAAGATGCCTTGAAAACAAAACCACAGGGTGATCACAGCTTAAACATCTTTTATCATGGGTCTATTTAATTAAGTCTGACTTAAATGATTAACGGCAAAATTAAGAGCTTTAACATCAGATCAAACAGAATAGCCTGGAAGAGAAGTTGCACTCGACCCCTCCTTCAGTTTTGTGATATTGGTGGTCGCCGTTCATAAGTTTGTTTATGGTGAGGAAAAGAGGATCCCGAAACGATATTCTTTTTTTCCCCTCCATGTCACACGAATTTCACCAAAGCACACACACGCGCGCTGTTTCACTCACCTCTAGAACCACTTTGTGCATGCTATCGATCTTCTCCAAATATTGTTTGCAACCGGCATCGTCTTGGTGTTGATGTAAAACAGCTGAGCAAGCATGGCACGCTTGAGCGATCACCGCTCCTAAGGGCCACGACAACTTCTCTATTAAATCCTTACGGACGACAATATACTGAACGATTACACCTGCCATTGATTTCTTTTCAAAATTCTAACCCAACAGACACATTAAATCGAATTCTACAATTACAATGAATACTAAGAGTATCAATGGAGATTTTATTTCTTGAGCACCGTCAAGAAACGGACCGAGGAATATCACGAGCAAAACTGTCATTGGTTAATATTTATTCAACGCACTGATTGCTCTGGTTCTTATTGATGTTTAACCCTAGGCCAGCCCTGATAGAGTAGTACTCTGATCAAAGGTGTTCCAAATATGATCATCCAGCCCATCTGTTTAGGACTACACTATCGAATTCACTTTTTATTTAAAATGCAACGTGTGTTTTGAGTGGACGGGTGCAGTTTTGCTGCTATTTCTAGTAGATCGAGCGATCACTTAAAGCAGCGGTTCTCAACCCTTTTAATATCCGGGTCCATATCCAAAACCTGGATATTTTAGGGGACCCACACCAAAAAAAAAAAATAATAATAATAATAAGAAAAGTAAAACTCTGGAAATTCATTAGAAATACGCTAAGATATATTTGGAGGTGCTTCTCTCTAAGTAAAGAAAAAGCAGCAACTCGAATTGGGGTATTCTGGCAAAACTATTAAAACGGAATTATTGGTGATTAAGGTGAAACTAGAAAGAATCATATATTGTCAAGTGATGTTATTATCCAAGTCAGTTCTGACCGAAAAGACCAAAGATTCTCGCCGTGACCGTTCTATCTTTCTTTACGTTTAATGGATATTATTATCCAGTATGCCCTTCCAATAAAAACTACTATGTTTCATTTGTGTGACATTTCGTTGTTACATCACCATGATGCTTCCTTTAATTCGCCAGTCAAATGAGTTTGGTTTTCAGTGCCCATAGCTCAAGAATTCTCTCCATTTACCCCCTTCATATTCTGTTTTAGATACAACTGTTTACATATTAAGAGGGGAATCATGTAGTTGTCGACCCCCACTTCTCTCTCCATATCTTTACGAAGAATTTCAAGCTGAACATCTCTCTGTAGTAAGAACTCAAGATAGTATATCTTGAGAGACTCCCTAAATTTGAAAACTATCAATTAATATCACACCTGCATCCAACTAGTTCTTTGTTTGTGAACCCCGGGATGAAGAATAGTAAACCTGATGCCGGCAGGATGATTCGAACTTCGTGTCCCCATTCTTCACCCTCAAACATACATAGATGTGTGTAAATAGTTCTTTGATTTCTGCTATTAAGATATATTTCCCCAAAGTATTCTACGCATATCAATAAAATAAATAACTATATACATGAGTTATTAAAGACACACACACATACGCGCGTGTATGTATATTGTTAAAAACTGAAACTTCCTTCCGCCTCTCTTATTTCTTGTATAACAAAGAATTATTCTCCAAAGGACATTCAAAAGCCCGATACAACTAATTTCAACCATCAATCGACTATCACAAGTGTCTTATAAAAAGGTGGCGAGCTGGCAGAACTGTTGGCATGCCGGAAGAAATGTTTTGCGGCATTTCGTCCGCATTTACGACCTAGGTTCAAATGATGTCAGTCGACTTTAACTTTCATCCTTCTGGTGTCGATTAGAAAAGTAGTTAATAATTATTTCAACTTTATATTGTGGAGGAACCTGTAAAGTCAATTGTTGACGCAACTAAATTTGCTGGTTGGACAATATTTAATCTGATTCAGGATAGAACTGAACCAATAATCAGCTGCAAAACATACTTCTAGAACTTCAAAGCTCGCCTTATGATTTCTATTGAAGCAATGACTGTGGACATGTTGAAAATATAACAATCCCAACAATGAATCCTTTTTAGAATTATAAGGCAAAATAAATTCTTTACCAGATCAATTCTACCAGTATTTAGAATCAAACTTGTTTAAACTTCAAATTACTCACTCATAATGAACCTAATTACGTGTGTATATTTCCATGTATACATGCGAATCAACGTGTGACAGAAAATCATCCTTTCACTTGACACAGCAGCTTCTGTGGATTCCTGCATGCATACATGACAACGTACACACACACACATGGCTAACATTTACAGGCTGAGGAGTGTGTAACATTCGTTTTAAGTCAGTGGCTTGTTCACAATGATCTTATAACACGCACGTGTGTAAAGTGTGTGTGTATATATATGTGTATAAAATACATGATATATATTTGGAGACTCAATAAAATTATGTCAGACTCTTGTATTAAATCCTTTATTCGGTTTATGAATATAAAAGCGCGCTTTTAACTACACACACATACATAAACTTGGTAAGTCTTGTGTCTTAACTTCTCCTTAGTAACCAATGACTCCTTCCCATCCTGATTTTTTTTTATATACACTCCGCTGACATTGGTAATTGCGTTTACACAAACATTAGATACAACTATATTCCACCCCTCCCCCAACTTGTCACTTATATACACACCCGTGTAGGGTACACACATACGGATACGTGTATATAGGTATAACGCGACATGATAATTATTCAGTGCTGATCTTTTTCTATTATAACGTGTTATATGTAAGTATGTGTGTAATATTGCATGTAAATATGTGTATAATATTGCATGTGCTGACAGAGAAAGAGCTGAGGTTTAGAATGAAGGGAAAAATATAAGAGGAAAGAGAATGAAAAGCGGGAAAAGAAATAGAGACTGAGGGAGAAAGGATTTAGATAGAAAGAGAGAGAAAAATGTTTTTTAGAAAGAGTAAAAGAGATAAAGGGAAACTATTAGAAGAGAGATAGAAAGAAAGAGAAAGCGAGAGGAATAGGGTGAGGGGAAGGAGAGAGAGAGAGCGTTGATAGAGATATAAAAGAGTGACAGTGAGAGGCTGTTGAAAGGAAGTTAATTTGTCGTTGGTTGCATTTCCGATATAAGAGCTCTATCCAAGGGGAGGTAAGTGTTGCCGTATAAAAGTCTGTCTCCGGGCCAACCTAGAACATTCTGGCAGTGTTAGGAAGATGACGTCGGACAAGCAGAAGGAAGCAGTGATTGAGAAAGATAAAGGCAATGCCTTTTACAAGAAAAAAGAATTCGATAAAGCGCTGGAACATTATGAAGCCGCTCTGAAATTAGATCCAACCAACATTTCAATCATGACCAATCGTGCAGCCGTTTACTTCGAACAGAACAAGCTGGATGATTGCATCAAAGAATGTGAGAAGGCCATTGAGGTGGGTCGTGAAAACCATTCGCCGTTCAATGTGATTGCCAAAGCGTTTTGCCGCATCGGCAACGCTTACCTGAAGAAAGACAACCTGGAGAAGGCGCTCACCTATTACAATAAGTCCCTCTCTGAGCATCGAGTGCCCGAAGTTGTGAAGAAGGCACAGAACGTGGAGTGCATGATCAAAGAGAGGGAACGGCTTGCCTATATTAACCCGGAAATCTCTTTGCAGGAGAAAAGCAAGGGCAACAAGATGTACCAGGATGGCAACTTCCCGGAAGCTATCAAACATTATAATGAAGCAATTCTCCGCAACCCGGAGGACGCAAAAATCTACAGCAACCGGTCGGCTTGTTACATGAAGTTGATGGAGTATTCGTTGGCCTTGAAAGATGCCGACGAGTGCATAAAAAGGGATATGACTTTCGTGAAGGGTTACCTGAGGAAAGGTGCCACATTGTTGGCGCAGAAGGAATCGACCAAGGCGGCCGACGCCTACTCGAAAGCTCTGGAACTCGACCCGCAATGCCAAGAAGCGAAGGAAGGTTACCAGAAATCGGTGATGAGTCAAGGCAACGACATCGACAGTGTCAAGAAGAGAGTGATGAACAACCCCGAAGTGCAAAACATTCTGTGTGATCCTGCCATGCGGGCGATCCTTCAACAGATGCAAGAGAATCCCAAGGCAATCAGTGAACATCTGTCCAACCCTGAAATCAGGGACAAGATTGACAAACTCATGGAATGCGGCATTATCGACATTCGCTGATTTCCTTTCTTTTTCTTTTTATATATTTTCTTGTCCCCCCCCCCATGTTTTGTTTGTTTATACATACACACACACCTCAAACACACCTTTTATAAATACCCTGTCTGAATGCACTTTCAACATACACTTGCCTCTACATAACACATCTACTCAACTATTTCTATCTCACACGCTACTTACATTCATCTATGTCCTTTTTTTCTTTCCCTTCTTCTCACATTATAAATCAAACCAACAAAAATAGCCACCACCACAACAATGGTTACACAAAGTCCACGCTTTTAATGTTTTCTCCAAGCTGCCATGTTCATTAAGATTTGCCATTATTAGAATTATTTAGAAAAAAAAAAAGGCTCTCAAGAAGAACCTGAAAAACACATCCCCAACATCGCCTGTCTTTATTACACCATGAGGCGACATGTTTTGTGTTGTAATGACTAATTGTTATTATTCGTTCATGATTATTGATGATAAATGAAATAGCCGAGGGGATAAGTTTGTGGGGGACTTGTATTTCTTGGTCATGAGTTCAAATCTCTTTACAGACGGTTCTATTTTGATGCTAGCCTCCGACGGTTAAATCGTCCTAAATGAAATCTCATTGTTCAGTGTCCGGGTTACACAATCCCTGGATGTAGATAAAATGAAATGACAGAAACATTACATCTTTCCAAAATTAATTATTAAGTACGATTGAGGGGACAGTGTTTACCAAATACACATTTGGTTCACTTACCTCAGCACCAAACACAGCTTTCACTCGTCGCTTAAAGACCCCCTACTCTTTTATTCCTTGCTGGTCCTTAAGTTACCTTAACTGATACTGCTGTGCTTAATGGGCTGCAAATATATACACATACTCTCGTCCGCGTCTGTATGTGTGTGTGTGTGTGTGTATATATACATACGTATACACAAACACTCGGTTATTAAGTATTAGACTTATGGACGATCTTACATGGAATACGAAACATTTCAATCCACACACACATGTACACAGAGCAATAAATACTTCCTGTGTGTCTAGGGTTTGCCCTCTTATATTGAGTCATGCTAACGATGATACCACCTCAAGTGTCCAACCCTCCGCATTATTATTATTATTACTACAATGAATATTTTGTATGAGAATCAACACCACCATTTGCTGCTATTGGACATTATTACAAGACCAAACAACAACAACAATTAGATCCGATCATAATTAGAAGTGATTATATAAAACCAGTCAGCGTGTGAATGTATAATTCTTGCTCCTCCTCCTCATCTCTTTTCCTGTATTGGATGTATTCAGTATGAGAATCAACAAATACACAAGTTTAGAAATGATTCACAGATTTCTGTTATTTTTTTTTTCGTTCTTCTCTCTTGTTTTTGTTATAATGTTTTATAATTCTTCAATATTTGTAAAGTTTGTCATTTATTACCAAAGAGGGGGAAGGCATTAGTGTTGCTTCGTCCGAATTCTTGTCCTCTACAAAGTTTTCAGGATTCGAGGCTTTTATCAAAAAATCTGGTTTCACTAGATCAATTTCCGACTTTATTCTCTTGGTTTACCTCAGAAACATGTTGCCGAACCCTCTAGAAAACGAAGAAAAAATGGTGGGTGGGCGTGGGAAAAGAAATGGTGGGTTTCTTGCAAAACCTACAACGAAAACCCATCAATGTTTCAACATGGCCAGCTGTTATGGCTTTTCTATGTAAAGAAAACCCATTTTTGTATCATGGAAACAACTTCTCTTTTTAAGTAAATCTAGCTTTGTCACACAAAACAGCTTTGAACTGATTTAGAAAGATAACCTCGCTGTCCCATTTCATCTACCGATATTGATCTTTGGGCTTTCAATCATTTAAGTTATTTGGTTTACAGCCAAATCTTTCCGTTTTAAATCTGGCCCATAGTCATAGTAACAAGCCGGCTTCAATTCCTTATGGAACCAGTTTACAAATATTTCTGCTAGTTTCCTAAATCGAAACCACAGAACATCACAGTGTCTGCCAAAAACTTTCCCATGTAACACGTTTTTTCCCCTGTACATATACAACCCCGAGTTTAATTCTTTGGCTTACCTACACAAGTGTCCCCTCCCCCTCCGACAAATAGATATTTTAAAGTGAAATTTTCTACAAATATGCTTAAGGTGGTGTAGATTCTAATTATATCGGAATTCAATATTTAAAGAAAATTGGACTTGCCTACATCCTGACACGCATCACAAAATGAAACTTGAAATTTCGAAAAAAAAAGTGTATGTATGTGTGCAAATGCACCAATATTTTTTTCATATTAAATTCCGATATAATCGTAATCTATACACTCTGAAAAAGTATTTGTCGAAATTTCCATTTAAAATACTCATATTTCGGAAAGTTATGAGGAAATGTCTCGTGTGAATTTTCCAAAATCCTTCACCCCCCCCCC
>NC_069003.1:37344463-37352777 GCF_001194135.2 Octopus bimaculoides
TTGGAATCTTTACCATCTGAAGTGTATTTGTAGAAAATTTCATTGAAATGTTTATTTTTCGAAGTTATGAGGAAACAAAGTCCAGGGGTGGGTGAGTTTCCACGACTGTAGGTATGCTGTTCACACCTTATCAAAAGTTGTTTTCCTTTCACAAATGCAAAGTCGATAGTGTACAACACAAACGCTGAAATGTCAAAAATCACTTAATCTTTGTGTGTTTAATATTCTGTTGAAGAGCAATTAATACACAATTACCACAATTAAATGCTGATTAATGATAGCATTTAATTAAAACACCTGTTGCCTATTGACTACAGCTAATTACAATCCCTCCTTACAGACCTGCAATAAGAAGATACCCATAAAACCGTATTGTCTTACAAGAGGCTTCCAAATAGGATTAGAATAACGATTTCTAACCCCCCCCCAGGTGTGCTAACGATTCTGCCAACTCACCGCCCTCAAGCACAGTATATTGCCAAAAGTATCAATCACTTGTCACTGCCGCCATGAGGCCCAAGGTTTGAAGGGTACTTTCTACATGTCATTGACATGGGTGCTAGCTATATGACACTAGCATTGCCCCCCCCCCCCAACTATGTTTTCATTTGGTTTGATGGGTCTTAAGCACAGCATGTCATCCAACATTTGAAGGGTGCTTTTTACGTGCCACTGGCATCCATTATGACTGCAGTTTCACTTGGCTTGATGGGTCTTCTCAAGCTCAGCATGTCACCAAAGGTCTCGGTCACTTGTCATTGCCTCCATGAGGCCCAGCATTTGAAGACCATGCTTCGTCACCTCATCCCATGTCTTCCTAAGTTTACCTCTTGCACAGGTTCCCTCCACCATTAGAGATCTGCACTTCTACACACACACACACACACATGCCAGCATAGAAAACAAACATCAAATGATAATGATATATGTATATAGAAATATATACATGTACTATGTATATAGCTATGCATATCTGTGTATATATATATGTATACATTGGTTTCAAATTTTGGCACAAGGCCAGCAGTTTCAAAAAAGGGTTAAATTGATTACTTTGACTCCAGGCACAAAATTAAATATTGGGGTCGATTCATTCGACTAAAAGTCCGAGGTGGTGCCCCAGCATGGCCATAATCTAATGAGTGAAACAAATAAAAGATAAAAGAGCTACATAATATATATATATATACACAAACACGCGTGTGTGCACTGGATGTCAGCAGGTAAGCAAAACGGTGAGATGTCTCCATTCCTTGTTGATATTGCAATGGATCCCAGGCTGGCAGAGTTGTTAACCGGGCAAAATGCTGGCTGACATTTCGTCTGTACTTACATTCTGAGTTCAAATTCTGTGGAGATCAACTTAGCTCTTCACCCTTTTGCATTTGATAAAGTACCAGATGAGCATTCAGGTTGATGTAATTGACTTACTGCTTGCCCTCTGAAATTGCTGGCCTTGCGCTAACATTTGAAACCATTATTACAACCATTCGCTCACCACTTTCAAAGATTGATGGAATAAAAAAGAAATTGCTTGAAGAAAAAAAAAAATGTCAAGAGATGGCAAAAGGAAGAATTTCTAACCATAAAACTGTCTCTCAAGTCTGCATCTAACTCATACTGGCTCAGTAAAATGGATGTGAAGAGCAAACAATATTGACAAGAACTTTCATTGCAAATAGATTTCCATTGCCTGGAAGTTGTTAAATCGTGTTCCCTGATGTCTGCCTATAATCCTTGAAATCACATTTGTTCGAATACCCAATTCAAATTCTTCCAAGACTTCTCTTCTGTCAACTACAGCTTTGACTTGCATTGGACACAATGTTTTAAAAAGTTAATATCTTCAGTTTCTGTTTCTCAAACGAATACTGTGATTATCGGAGTTTATATATTCTCATCTGCCAGAAAGTGCATGCAGCCATTGTCTCTTATTTAGAGAAACCTGAGATATTCTAACATTGTCACTTGAGTTAATCAACCCTATTTCATTGACTAAATACTTCACTGGTATCTTAGTTTCATCTATGAGTGAAAGGCAGACAGTATGATGTTTATGTACAAAGTGTAATGTTGCAGGGCAGTAAAATATGGGCAGAGAAAATACATGGGTTGTAAAAGTGAGCTTGAAGGGATTTGAACTACAAACATCAAGGCCCAAAATTAATCACAGCATATTTTGTCTGATGCCATTATCAATTCTGCCAATCTAACTGAAGTGTTATAATTAGAAAATTTCATTTGTTTATTAAAAAAAAGCAACAATCACTAAAGACACTGATTTATTTAAAAATTTATTTATTTTGAATGAAATTTAAAATAAAATATTAAAGTTATTATTACATGGGTTAATTGGTAGATAAAAAATACGTCATTTGCTGTAGAACGGCTGCTGAGAATTATGGATACAGAGGCAATCAAGAATACAGCGAAGAGAAATGAGATGGAACGGTTGAATCGTGTGTTGAGAAAAGATGGAAGGGGTAACGGAAATCAACGTGGAAAGAAATAGGAGAAAAGTAAGAAAGACATGGCTGAAGATGGTAGGGGAGGAAAGAAGAGTAAGCGGGTTAGTGAGTGGAGAGAGAGGAAAGGGCGAATGGAGAAGACGGCCAGCAGGGAAATGGCCTTAAATGCACATTACTTGTTATTGCTGTAGAAATAATATCCTAAAGAGGAGATGAAGGGGTCATTTTACAGTCTGTTTGTTCCCTCATTGCTTTGCTAAGAGCTTCAGGTTTGGGGTCCTCAGTGAATACCTGGGCAAGGGTGAAATCTGTAATTGCACTTCCGTGTCATGTGAATATGGGTATTCCCTTGGGACACAGGGCAGAGTGGACAAGACACTGAATGTGACATGGGTGCAAACAATGACACAATATCAAGACTAGTTTTCAGTGTCCCCTTTTAAGAAGAGTCACAGACTAGGCTGGTAGGACCCTAATCCTAGTCACTCTGTCTTCATAAGTATAGGTGTGAGTGCATGCGTTTGTGTGTGTTTGCCACCACCAGAACCAGAATGTCACCAAAACAGGTTGAAATTCCAGTCAACCCAAATCACCAACCCCAAACAGCAGGCCTTAATTGTTGCATCCCAGTATATTTATGTACAATATGTCCTCCCACTGGATCCCCTCCCTTTACCCATACCTGCTCATTACATGCTCTCCCGCTCTCCTTTTGTAATCTCATAAGCTTATCCACCCACTCACCCTCTCCAATCCCTGCTCCACTTCATACAGCTCCATGTACCTTGTTTCCCCTCTAATGCAAAACTCCTTTCTCAGTCCCCCAATACTACTCCCTCATCTCAGTTAAGGGGTTGGTGACCTCTCTACTGCTGGTGCCACATAAAAAGCACCCAGTCCACTCTGTAAAGTGGTTGGCATTAGGAAGGTCAGAGCCATAGAAGCCATACCAAAGTAGACGAGAGGGATTGGTGCAGTCTTCTGACTTGCCAATTCCTGTTGAACCATCCAACCCATTCCAGCATGGAAAACAGACGTTAAATGATGATGATGACACACACTCATACAAGCAACTAGGACCCTGCTCTGTTGGGGGGGGGGGAGAACAATGCAACCAATGAGAAGACAATAACAGACACCTGTGACCTTGGTTCAGATTGCTTGTGCTGGTTGGCATAAGTATCCTTCAGTTACAATTTGTCGGTACAAGGAGATGTATTTGCTGCCTTTGGTCGTATGTTTAATTAGGAACTGTGTGAGGAAATGTTGTTTTGAAACATCGGCTGGCAAAACGCCGTTTAATTTCAGGAAACTCGTTACAAAACTGAAGCAGTTATGGTCTTCTTCATGATATCTGTAAAAAAAACAAAAACAACAATAAAAAATATGTATTTAAATATGATTAATCCATTTGATAGCCATCCACTTAAGACCACCACTCCTGATTCTATGAAACAAACTTTCTGTTTTAAAGTGACTTAAAAACCTTCCTTCAAAATTTTAAGTTTCAAACACCAGCTTAATAATGACAAAGTTAATTAATTAAATTTTTCATTATTTTCAGAATCAGTTGAAACAAAGTCAGTGGATTTCAACAGAAAAATGATAAGAAAATGGTTAAATGATTAGGAAAGTCGTTAAACCTCAACCCTGCTTTTGTATAATGAAGCCAGGTGAGCCTTTGGATGCCTTATTTTACACAATTCCAAAAGTCTACAATAATATTCATATCCAGACAACCATTTTCATTTGTCTTTCTTTAGATTCTCACATTGACCCAGTAACACAACACACGTCTTTAGATTTACACATCCTCCCCTTAAATCTACACTGTTTCCATTTTGTAGATGTAAATGTATATAATTCTACAGTTTTATCATAAGTACACTCTACAGAAAAATACTCCATCTAGTGGGAGATAAATATCATTTAATGGACACAATTTATGAAAAAGTTACCAATAGCTTCATGTTTTTAGAGATACAATCATTTGGCAGATTTAAATAACATGTATCTCAAAGCAATCTTTCAGGATGAAAATCTTGGTTTTCCGAATTTTCTTTTCTCTCTTCTTCCACTTTTTGTATTAACATTCTTCACATTTTCTTCATCTCATTTTACCTCGTATTTTCTCATTGGCCAGCATCCTGGTTTTTAAATACATCTAATGATATGCATTGAACCTGAAAGATTCCTTAGAGATACATGTTATATAAATCTACCCAAATTATTGTATTTCTAAAGCATGGAACTATCAGTAGCTCTTTTTTAAATTGTCAATATTAAATGACACACACACACATATATATATATGCCAGCATGGAAGATGGGTGTTAAATGGTGATGATAATGATAACATACACACACACACATATACACTTGAACTACAAACACATAGATAAACATACATCATGGTACACTGCCAGCATACATCCAAACACACATCTAGAGGCATATACGTGGCTGAGGCAAGTGAAGAAACAATAAAATGGAAGGGATTACCTTTGTGGTACCCAGGTGAGGTCTTGTGAATATCGGGCAAGCTGACCATCCCATTCTGTTTCGAAGAGTCTGTTGGTCAACAGGTCACTGAAAGAAACAGCAATACAGCATGTCCAGGAGATCGACCCGATTGTGATGCCGTTTTCATCGTATTCATATACAACACCTGTCAAAAACAAACAAGAAAACAGGTGTTTTAACATTAAAGAATTGGGAGTCGTTCATTCATTATTATGTGAGGAGGAGGAGAAAGAGTGGTTCAATGTTGATATGGTGAATTATGAACTATGAGACCATCATCAGCCAACAAGGAAACCTCTAAAAATCGCTAGAAACAGCAGCCAAATTTCCTTCCAAACACACCTAGTGTCTTAAGGTGACACCATATTTGAGGCAAAGAGGTGACTGCTATGAATCAGTCTGAGAACTGCTACATTATGGAGTTCTTGATAAACCCACAAAAGGACAGGAATGGTCATGGTTGGCATGCCTTTGCTCATAGGTTTGTTGTGAACCCTAGGACTCACAAGGCCAGAACTTCAACTGGCTTCTGTGCTGCATAAGTGATTGTGATTACAACACTCCCTCCTGGACAAGATGCCAGTCCATCACAGGGTTAACTTCCCTTCTGCTGCTGGAACATATTTACAGGTGAGTGGACTGGAACAACATGTACCACCTGGTCTGGGTATTGAACCCATAATCTTATGATTGTAAGTGCAACACCCTAACCACTAGGCCACATGCTTTCACATAAGACATCAGAACCAATAATACATAAATCCATGATTGTTATGATAGAAAAAAAAGGCTAATCCCTTCGAGAATATAAATTTAGATTTCGATATTATTGTTTTTTTATCATTATTGTATATTGGGTGTGGTAGATGGAATAGGTAAGCATACATTTCCAAGGAAACACTCACTGCAAGTTTCCAATGATCTGTAATTGCAAAGTTAGCATTACTTGTTGTTAAACCTCATAGTTGTATAGAGGCAGTCATCTTATCAGAATCTCCCTCCAATTGGATATGGAACAAAATGTATGACACAAGCTGATTAATAAACTTTGTTGATTGTGTATTATCTGACATGGAATAAAAAATAATTGAAATGAAGGCATTCCATTGTGAAAATTGTCCGGTAACGACAACAACAAACTCCTGATACAGACGAAACTGGAGGACATGGTCAAGTAAATGAGCCCCAGTATGTGACTGGTATGCTATGTTTATCAATGTGGGGTGAAAGAAAGACAAAGGTGGTCTCAATAGGATTCGAACTTAGAGCAAACCTGAAATTATGAAAATAGAAACAATTGAAACACTCCATGATTCCAAGAAAAAAAAAGTTTAATGGAATTGTTGTATTACCTTGTGAGTTCGTCACACCGATATGGAGGTTGGCAGCATTCTGGTAATCCCTGGAGGGATGATAAAAAAGAAAAAAGAAAAATCAATAACAATATATGTGTATACATGAGGCTTCTTTTAGTTTCGGATCTCGCAAATTATTCTGATTCACTGAGAAGGAATTGGTTGACCAACCAAAGCATCGTAATTCCAGAAGACATTTGACCAAAATTCTGTGAAGAGAGACTCAACTATGGCGTTGG
The DNA here is from genome assembly GCF_001194135.2 of Octopus bimaculoides. Lineage (NCBI taxonomy): Eukaryota > Metazoa > Mollusca > Cephalopoda > Octopoda > Octopodidae > Octopus > Octopus bimaculoides. The sequence continues at coordinate 37,351,049 of NC_069003.1, forward strand.
GAAGCAGACTTCTTAATCACATGACCATGCCTGTACCTATGTGTGTGTGTGTGTATACTATTTTGGGTATCATTGATTTAATGGAGGTCAGCTGAGACAGGAAAGTAGATTATAATAGACTGTGGAGCCAACAGAATTGCCTCTTTATTGTTTCACAACCTGCTAGAAGTAGCAGCCAAATCTCCTTTACTATCATGGTTTTAGGTACACTGTGTCTGGGAAAGACCAGATGGTCATGGTTAGAAGGTCTTTGTGAACAGGTCTGTTCTATCAGGGCTGAACTGGGGCTAAACAACAGCAGCAGAATGTATGTTGTTAATTTTTTTTTGTTTCTATCAGTTATGAGTCCCAATCTGAAGGCAGGGAGGGTTGCCTGGGAAGATCACTGAATTAAGTACCAGTAATATAGAGAGGTTCATTCGATCAACCAAACCCTGCCGCATTTTCCTTTAACAAGAAGTCTTACAAGCCAATGAGGAAGCCTCTCCATGGCTACTTGACCTGCTATAAAGAGCAGACAAAACTCCCTCAAATCACCCACTACTGGTGATTTGAGGGAGTAGTGGGTGGACACTACTCCCTCAAATGGACACCTTGGATAATATAGTTTGAAAATGGACACATTGGATTCACTTTTGCTGCATGGAATTGTTGGCGTTGTGAGTGTTTATTGAGCGAAAACACCTAAAGCCCTACGAAGTTCCGGCAGCGGGTGGTGGTGAACCCTGCTGTACTCTTTCACCACAATTTTCTTTCACTCTTACTTCCTATTTCTGTTGTGCCTGTACTTCAAAGGGTCAGCCTTGTCACACTGTGTCACGCCGAATATCCTCGAGAACTACGTTAAGGGTACACGTGTCTGTGGAGTGCTCAGCCACTTGCACGTTAATTTCACGAGCAGGCTGTTCCGTTGATCGGATCAACTGGAACCCTCAACGTCGTAAGCGACGGAGTGCCAACAACAATGTAGGGTATTTCTAAAGTGTCCAGATGTTTGCTCAGGTTGGGTGTTATTATTATTATCATTATACTTTTGACCCTAGGAAACAACTTCGCTTGCGCTTCTACAAACCTCCAGCAACATTTTAAAAACAAATCAACCTGCATTCGTTACGGTGACGTTTTTGATAACTTTCCTCTGTTTCGTTTTCTTTAGAATCTACTCCCTTCATCGTTCCAGAAACAACCGACAAAACTAAAAGCAACGGGATCCTCGTAACCATTTCCCCCTCACTTTATTATTCCCCGTTTTCCCAGTCTATGGAAGCGCGGTTAGCTCTTGGAGTTTCTCTTCGAGTTTAGTTGATAAAAAAAAAGTCTTTAAAAACAGTTAAAATTTACAGAAATGAAGTATAGATGTAAAGAAAAAAAAAGAAAAAGTTTCTTACTGAAGAAATGTACCCTGGGTAGGTTTAACGACGACAGCAAAAGGCAAACGGACAGCATCTATAAAAGGGGATTCGATACGATAGGGAGGTAGAAGACTGTCGCTGTTGATAACATCACCGCTACAGAGTGGACATGTTGTTGGTAATTGACGACAATAAAATATATTTGTTTTATTCGAACAGTGTTGGAAACAACGAATTATGTCAAAGTCTTCTTCATTATCCATGGAAAATCTTTGTAAGAACAAAATGAGGAAAAAGAATGAAATTTAATAATAGTGAGACACCTGTTACTAATGTTAATTAATTACAGGTGAGAAGCAATAGAGTAATCTCCCCTT
>NC_069003.1:37353146-37354443 GCF_001194135.2 Octopus bimaculoides
TGACGTCGCCTTAATTGGCGGCTTATTTAAATGACGTCTTGTCGGATGTTCAGGGTGGATGAACGTATGAAAGGATTTCAACAGGTTCTGGCCGGACGTTGAAGACCTGAAAGCGTACAAGGTTCGTGCAACAACCGGAGTAGAGAACAATTCCCCTCTCTGTTGAAGTTTGTTTGGCGAGCTGAAAGTAAGAATCATTATTTTTCCTTTTTTTACGACATTTTTTGTAGAGCTTTCGAGACTAGAACGGGTGAAAGTTTTCGTCATACCGAAGACCTCGTTCAAACTTGCAACTGAGTGGGGTCCCTCTCTAAAGGCTCCGAGAGTCAGGCATCTTGTGAATTTTCCGAAAGTTCCTCCCCCACCCCGTTCGTTTGTGCAAATTTTTTCTTTTCATTTTCTACACAGTTTATAAACACCTAACAGGCTTTTTTTGTTTCGTTTGTTTTCGTTAACGGGAGTCCGTCTTTATATTAACCATTTTATCAATTCGGAAAGCATGAACGGCAAAGTCCACCTCGGCGGAATTTTAACTCCGAACGTAAGGATGGACGAAATGTCTCTAAGCATTTTTTTTTGCCCAGCGCGATAACGATTCTGCCGTTTCGCCGCCTTCCACCTGCTAGAAATATCAGCCACATCTCCCTTAAATCGCCGCCTTAAAAACAGGACATTTAAATAATGTAGTTTTAGACTGGAATTTCTTTAATACTGCTCGATGAATCATCAAGAAGAACCCTTAGAACGGCGGACAAACTATTTTCCATTGGTGCCTATTTAAGAAATCAGTGTTTAATTCTGAATTCGAATTCTATCGAAATGATCCAAGATAAAGTATTTCGAGACGTTCAAAGAGTCAGATAACTGCAAATTGGCTGAGTGGAAGACATGAATATAAACGTTCATTTGATTCAATTTTACTTCCAGTGCCCGAGTATTTCTGAGTTATAAGTTTATGTGAAACACCTGCTGTCGCGTGAAGGACATACCCAGCTATCTGTTGAGTCCATTGTGAGGAGGATAGTCCCGCCGCCTTCCTTTGGTCGGGAAGAGCAGGCTGTTTTTCTTTGCCTGGTGGTAGCCTTAGCGAAAGCGGTTGAAAGGGCTGAAGACAGATACTTTCCTCTTTGGCCAAGACTTCATCAACTTTTCCAAATTTCACTTGAAAGGGAAAGTGAGTGGGGAGAGGGAAGTTCTGCCCCAAATGTCGTCTATTTTCCATGGGTTGAACAGTTTGACAGTATCTGGCAAGTTGCAAGGCCGCATCGAGCTCCAGTTTAAGATTTGCTTTGGTTTC
>NC_069003.1:37354543-37385928 GCF_001194135.2 Octopus bimaculoides
AGACTGCAATCTCTGCTGCGATGGGTCCAGTTGACTGGCAAAAAACAGACTGCAATCTCTGCTCCATTAGGTCCAATAGACTGGCAAAAAACAGACTGTAATCTCTGCTCCGTTGGGTCCATTTGACTGGCAAAAAACAGACTGCAATCTCTGCTCCATTGGGTCCAGTTGACTGCCAAAAAACAGACTGCAATCTCTGCTCCATTGGGTCCAATTGACTGGCAAAAAACACTGCAATCTCTGCTCCATTGGGTCCAGTTGACTGGCAAAAACAGACTGCAATCTCTGCTCCTCTGAACTACTAAGTTCACCTTTACCCCAACTCACCATTGCAATTTTCTTTTCCTTTTGGTGAAATGTCCTTATAATGACTCTCTTGCTAGGCTCATTCATCTGCAGTGTCAGTGCTCTCTGAAGTTTCTGTCCATGTTCACCTGTTTTGTCCATGTTCACCTACACAAATTTAAACTGAATCTTAAACCTGTAAAAGGAGCAATAAAGGTCATGAGTCTTGTAACAACCCTACTCAGTGATCAGTCAAATACTTTAGTTTCATTCAAACCTACATTTATTTACTCACTGTACATATTTTGTCATCACTAATCATAAGCTCTCACACACACCTTGTCTACTTACCCTCGGTGCATCTAAGTGTCCATTGATGTAACTCAGGTTCACATTGTCGTCCCAGTATTCCTTGTAGTGTTTCGCTGCCCTATTCATGTATTTCCGGTGAACCCAACAGATCAAAGGAATGCCTGAAGAAAGAGAAACACAGTTAAGACCAATTAAGGGGTTTTTTTCTTCTTTTATTTTATACTCTATTCACTGACAGCATATCTAAGTCCAATTTCTTGTGGGGGACAAGGTCTGTTGTGTCCAGAGATGAATGTTGAAGGTGATGTGATATATTGGGGTGGAAATCGCACTAGTTCACTAGAGTGTGTGCTTTGGAATTTGCTTTGGAAGGCTCTAAATGGGAATGGAGTTTGGCATTTTGGTATGACAGCTACTTAATCAGGAGTCTGCTATTAGAGGTGCTATTTCTATGTGATAGATGTTTTGACTTGATTGGCCATGGACTCATATACATGGTCAGTTTGTTATTAGTTAGCTGGCTATTTTAGGGACATCAGTGTGAGATCAATTAAAAGTGTAATGGAATTATTTTAATTAAGAGTGGATGTATATATAAACATGCAAGAAAAGGAGTGAAGAAAGAGTCAAAAAGAGTCGATTAATCCAGAGAAGTGATAGAAAGCAAATCTGTCAAAAGTGATGGAAAATGTGCCGTACTTACTGATACCCAAAATAATAATTGCTGCTCCAAATGAGATACCAATTATTTCTGGTGTGCTAAGATATGTGTCCGTGGCATGGGTGCCGGAACCGGTATCTGTGGAGTAATTGGATGCCACCCGGGTATGGTCACTGGAGAGGGGACCCAATGTGGAAAGTGTCCGTGTGCCGTTGGCAATGAGGGCAGGGTTGTCACCACCGGTAGACGGACCCGATGTGAAGGAGTTCAACATGCCAGTATCAGGATGGGTAGTGGTGGTGGTGGTGGTGGTGGTGGTTGCAGCGCCCCCTGTTTGGGTGGCATTGTTCACCGTTATCACAACCTGGCTGCCACTGCTGCTGCTGCTACTATTACCTCCTCCGCTACCCCCACCACTCCCACCACTACTGCTGCTACTGCTGCTGTTGCTGCTGTGAGTCTGGGAGATATTCATTGCTATTTCTGCTGCTGCTGCTGCTAATGTACTTTGTTGTATTGTTGTTGTCCCTGTCGTCGTCTGTTGGACCCTAAATGGTGACCAAGTTCTAACTGATGTTGGAGTTGTTGATATTGGTGCCAATGATGTTGCGCTTCGGGCTGAACGGAGCTTCACAACAACACAACACTGTCCTGTCTCAACGAATTCTTCAAAGTTCAGTAATTTCTTTCTCAAAGTGGAACTCTGGTGAGTTTGCATGTTTCTCACATGGTCCGCTGACTTTGTGGCAATCGCAATCGTCAGTGGAAGGAGTGGATGAGCGCGAGTGCGTGTCGTCTTCGTCGTTGGAAGTTGAGTGTTAGAAGAATGAAAGGAAGGAGGCTGGCTCAAAGCGCTGCTAATCTTTGGCGTGATTATATTTCTGCGAAGTATTCGCTTTCTTTGCAGGACAAACTCCAGAGACTGGCTCAAAGGCCCAGACCTCTGGCCAGAGATATTAGATGAAAGGGTTAAAGGCTGTTGTGTTGACAAACTTTCCAATCTGAACATTGGCCCTGAACTACTTGGATCCCTCTGGCTATTGCTTTTGGCTGGAAGAGTTTTCGCTGTGGCTGCATGCTGGCTAGTAAGGGTGGCCAAATGCTTCATGGACGGAACAGTAAATTTCCTGGTAGACAATGACAGGTATTGTGTGTAGGACTGTTGCTGCTCTTGTTTGTGTGCTTGGTGATGGTGAGAGTGCTGGGGTTGTCTGCGAAATTCTTGGGGCTCCTGCTGCTCATGAGAGATTTTAGATGGATTGCGGTCAACTAGTTCGGAGACCTCTTTTTCCGTGGCAGCTCTGACTCCAGAAGTGCATTCTAAAGAATCTGGATCGAATAAAATTATCAGCACAAGTAGTGGAACATCTGAAAAACAAAAGGTGTAAAAAGAGATTTTAAATAGCAACAATTCATTTTCTTTCAGTTTTGTTATCATCATCATCGTCATCATTTTCATTGTTATTGATTTTATTTTTATCCAAGCTACTCCAAGACTCATCTAGAGACCTCAAATAACAGGAAGTTGGATATTTTACTATGGCTGCTATTTTAGGAGTAGCAATTATGTATTGTAGGGAAAGGTGATCAAAGAATTAAGAATTCCAATATTATTATAAAAGTGATCAAAGAATGAGAATTAAGATTCCATTATTATTATTATTATTATTATTATTATTATTATTATTATTATTATTATTAAGGTGGCGAGCTGGCAGAATGGTTAGCATGTCGGGCAAAATGCTTAGCGGTATTTTGTCTGCTGCTACGCTCTGAATTCAAATTCTGCCAAGGTTGACTTTGCCTTTCATCTTTTCAGGATCGATAAATTAAGTACCAGTAAAACACTGGGTTGATGTAATCAACTAGCCTCCTCCCCTCAAATTTCAGGCCTTGTGCATTATTATTATTATTATTATTATTAAGGTGGTGAGCTCACATAATCATTAGTATGTTGGACAAAACTGCAACATTTATTCCAGTTCTTTACATTCTGAGTTCAAATTCTGCAGAGATCAATCATGCCTTTCATCCTGTTGGGGTTGATGACATAAAGTACCAACTGTGCACTGGTACCCATGCAAACGACTAGCTCCCCCCCACCAATTCAGACCTTGCACCTATAGTAGAAAAAATTTTATTATTTTTATTCCTATTCTTCGTTTTCGAGTTATGTCATGTCTCAGCTCCTTTGCAGAAGAAACCCTAACACTTTCCTCAACATGGGTTGCTCTGAATATTGCTGCTGCCAACTTTTCATGCCAGGATATTGCTTTCTTTGAGACAGTCCTAAATGTATCGACAAGGAAAGATATCACGCTCACTTTACAAATCTCTATGAATGCATTTCACTTTCAATGCTGGGTTATTATAATAATAATAATAATAATAATAATAATAATATTACTACAGTAGTTTTCTAGTTCTTGTGTTCTTTCATTAACTGACTAATATTCTTTGTAGTTTGGGGACAAAACAGTGTCTTTTTGCTATTGTATAGAAAGTACTGCATGCATAGTAAATATGATTAAAGAGATTTCAAAGAGACAAACGTTGGTCCATTTTGGCAAAACATGTAGCATTTAGTAAAATTGGCAAAAAAAAAAAAAAAGTGAACTCTGTCTGAAACATTAGATTTCCCCACTCCTCCTCACACTGAGTTGCACTTCAGGAAATAGTTGAGAGAGAAAATAATGAGAAACAGCAGAGTTTTACATCCTTTTAGAACAACTGGCTGCAACTTAGATGCTGTCTCTCCTGTCAATTTTGCCCAGAACAAAGGCTCTATTGAATTTTCCTCATGACAAATTCAGTCTATCAAGTGCTGTCTGGTAACGCTAATTTCTGTCCTTCAGTTTGCATTTTGATTCTCTTGTGTTTATACAATCAACAATGTTTGCAGTTATTTTGTGTTTTATGTGATGTGACCTTGCAGTAAAAAAAAAATAGAAAAAAAAATCATTATCAATGGTGTGTGTGTGTGTGTGTGTATGTGTGAAAGGGTTGAAAACAACATTATTTCTCTGACCAAACCCTCCTCAATTACTTAAAATTTTATTTAAAACAAAATGGAGAGTAAGATGTCTTTTAATGAAATTGTTGACCAGTGGGTGCAAGTTATGAGAACATGGAAAAACCTAAAGCAATGATGATGATGATGATGTTGCTTTGTGACTGTTTTGTATGTAATGTTTTATATATATGAAACGATTGTGGTCAATAAAGAAAGGAGTATTATTATTATTATTATTATTGTTGCAGTTGAGCAAGAGTGAGCCAAGGGATTTGATCCCAAGTCCCTCATCAACCCTACATAAATAAACTGCCAAGTTCACAACTGGAACTCTGTTACTGTTGTCATTGATTGATCAAAGCAACTTATAAGCAAATACATTCTAACTGTGACCATCCAGTCTTATTTTCTTTCAAGCTAAACAATAAACCATACAAAAACAAAAAACTGATTGCTTACATCTATGAGGATGAAGCAGCCAAAAGGTCTGCAGCATCTGTCGGTCTGAACATGGGCAAGGCAGGTGTCTGATATGCAGCACTTGGTGAGGGCTCCAACAGTGACATCAACCTAGATAAAGGGTCTGCTTTGTACAAGGGTCCTACAACAAAGGAAACAAATTAAATGTTTAGCAAACAACAACAGTCAAGATGTAATGGTGGAAAAAAAACAAACCGACCAACAAATCCAGGTTGGTCCATTATGATGATGACGATGATGATGATGATGATGATGGTGACGAAAGTCAACAACAAGGACGAGTTGGAGGGGGGGTGTTATTGGATGTGGGACCAACTAAACATCAATGGGGAAGTTTGAACTCGACGAACAGGCATGGTTGGGCAGGGAAGAAACTCACTTTGTAACCATGTGGTTTGAGGTTCCATCCCAGTGCACAGCACTTTGGGCAATTAGCTTTTACTACATCCTTGGATCAACCGATGCCTTGCAAGGAAATTTGGGAGACAGAAACTGCATGGAAGCCCATCCTATGTGTGTGTGTGTATATGTGTCTTTGTCTTTACTCCACCCACTGCTTAACAACTGGTGTCAGCTTGTTTACATCCCTGTAACTTAGTAGTTTGGCAAAAGAGATCGACAGAATAAATACTGTGGTCAATTTATTCAATCAAACCCTTCACAGTGGTGCTCCAGCATGGTCACAGTCCAATGACTGAAACAAGTAAAAGATAAGCTATTGACCCCTTTTACAATAAAGAAAAACAAAAGGATTTTAGTCTGTTTTAACTACAGAGCCATCCCTCCATTTGTCCATCTCTGTTTCTAATTCTCTTTTCTGTCCCTCTCTCTCTATTCGTCCATCCATTTGTCTGTCATTCCGTGTATCCATGCACCAAACTAGTCAGATCTATATTAGTTATAAAAGAAGTAAAACTATACAAACAAAACAAAAATCCACCCCTTGAGCTGTGTAGAAATTTTAGAAGCCACAAAACTGAGCCAAATAGTTTTGTAGGAGTGAGTAACAGAGTATCAGGCTGTTGTTGTTTGTTGGCCAGAAAAGAGACCAAAATCTTGGGATACATTAGTCTCAACTTTGTTTGGGGAAATAGCCAAAAGCAAGCACCCAGTTCTTTCCCTGCTACTCAAAAGATTGTGCCAATACTTACAGACAGACGAATGCAAACTGCTAGAAGAATCTATAGGTATACATGTGTGTGTGTATTTGAGTAAACAAAGTATAATTGTAGTCCAAAGGACTTGTAGGCAAGTAGTAATATCAAAAACTAATGACAGAGAAACTTCAAATATAGCAACACATAATACTTCGTTATTTTACTGAATGGGGGACATTAATACATTTAGTTTATTTTGTAATTGGAGAACAACAACAAGGTTGGTCACAGGTCTCCAGCAAACCAGTCACGGCTTTGCTGCATTTTTGTTGACAACACAAAAAAAGTCTAACTTGGCAGGACAAATATCACAAAACAATAGTTTGATTTGAAAATGTTAACCCTTCTTTACATCCTTTCCTTATATATATATATATATATATATATATATATATGTGTGTGTGTGTGTGTGTGTATAAGTATGTATGTGTGAGAAATAACACAAATGGAACAAGGTGAATGAGAGAGAGAGAGAGAGTTAGGACAATGTGAGTGGTAACAACAGGTTAACAAATCATAAACACTAGAAAAAATAAAAAAAGTTGTTTTACAGTGAATTGTATGCTGAAAAGAAGGGAAAGGAAAAAAAACAAGAAAACTGATGTTTCGGGCAAACAACCCTTCATCAAACGTAGAATAAGAAAAGTATAAGAAAATAAACACTATTTGTTTAAAGCACATGTGCACACACACACGCGTGTGTGTGTGTGCAAATGATGGGGTTCCAGCCCGTTTTCTGTCAACAAAATTTGACTCACAAGGTAATGATCAATTGAAAGGGTAGCAGACACTCATCTAAGGGGCCATGCAAACTAAAGAACTACCTGTACATGTAGAGCCTTGTGCTAATATAATAACAATATTATTATTATTGTTGTTGATTGGGTGGGAGGTCTGCTGTATTGGCAGATCATTGGACAGAATACCTTGTGGTATTTAGTTATGATTCCTCACATTCTAATGTTGAAGATGATGGTTTGGCACAATTGTTAAAATGTCAGACAAAAATGCTTTGTGTTATTTCAGCTAGTTCTTTACATTTTGAGTTCAAATCATACCTAAATCAATTTTACCTTTTATCCATTTTGTAAATATGAGTTTGAGACAGAAAATATAAAGAAAAAAAAAAAACTCTCTGCCTGACAATGCTTGGACCTGGTGTCTGACCTGTTGCTGACCTCAAAATTAGTGATCATGCTCCCGTGCACATAAAAGCACCCACCACACTCTTGGAGTGGTTGGCATTAGGAAGGGCATCCAACTGTAGAAACATTGCCAGATCAGATTGGAGCCTGGTGCAGCTGCTGGCTCTCCAGACCTCAGTCAAACCATCCAACCCATGCTAGCATGGAAAACGGACGTTAAACAATGATGATTATGAAAAGATAGGTTTATCTAAAATGTTAGCAATTAATTTATAGCATATTACTTATTGTGTTACAGGTTTCAGTCATTGGACTGTGGCCATGCTGGGGCACCATTTTCAAGTGTTTTCATTTATTATAACAAACCCCTTCTGAGTAGTAACCTATGATATTTTATCATTAATGAAGACAATAAGCAAGATATTTGTTGTTAAAGTTAACAATTCTTGCACTTGCCAAAAACAATCAACAACAACTTCTGGTTTTAATATAAAAAAGCAAAATTGTTGCCACAACACATCAGTTTCAAAATGGCTAACACAAGTGACGAGAACATGTCATCCATTTCTTCAGTGGATATCGGCCTTCATTTGTCTTTTGAAGAGTCATCTTTTGACAATACCAATGATGACGAAGTTGTCCAACACATTGCACCATATCAATTTGATCCTTACTGGCCACTGACTGTGAAGAGGAAGGTGAGCCTAGATTAGGAAACCTTGACTGGTTATAGAAATATTCCAAATCAAAATTGTTCAAATGATCAAATACTCTGGCCTCAAGTGAGTTGAAAGTATGTCTGAATTATATGTAGGACATGAGATTGACGTGCTGTGGAGTCCGCCAGGCTGACCAGGAGGAAGATATCAGCACAATTTAATGACTTTAATTAGACTATTAAGCTTTGCTGTGACAATTATCAAAGTGTCAATGTTGTAAAGTTTTTATTCTCTATAATTAGCCTCTCATTTTGTTATAAGTCATAAATTCTTCCAGTATAAACAAGCTGGACACAACACCAGGCCTATTTTCAAAATAATAGGTCGTTTTCTACATCCCACATTTCTAGGCAATATTGCCAAAAATCACATTTCTTGATGTGTTAGACATGGACCTGTTATTATTTACCTTTATCCTATCCTACATTGACCTACAAGCATTTTAATTACATAAAATTCAACTCTATATGTTAATTGATAAATGAAGGGATACCCTGAGATAGGCTTGGGCATATCTAGGTTACCTCACATGTTAGGCATGACCGTTCGACGCTTTTTGAACCAATCTCCCAAAGTTTAATTTACTATTTATTTTTTTAAACTGTAATATAGAAATTTGTGGTCCTGGATTTATATGCAACAATCACAAGTGATATTAAACAATAATTTTTTTCTTTCCCTTTTCATAACAGCTGGGCATTCTTGTATGGGGATGGGGATGACAAGAATGCCTCATTGAGATCATCCAGTTTCCTCTTGAGATAAATAGACAGTAGGGATCTCAGGCATAAATGCTGAGTAGTGCTGTTAGTTGTAATGTTGTTTAATCACAGGTCTGTCCTGATCAAGCAGACCTAGGATTAGATGGCATTCCAGCCATGACCTCTCCCTTTTGTTTTTAAAGACTGCATCTTGGATCAATCTATCTAATTGTATGACCTGTTTTTAAGATGGTATGATTGGTTAATTGATTGGGAGAGAGAGAGAAGGCAAATGAAGACGGTTAGAACATACCAAATTATTAGGGGAGGGGGAGTAGGTTGGTGGATAAAAGAGGTAATGAGATGTGGTTGAAAATAAATTCCCCCCACCCCACCAACAGTTTAATTAATTCCTCTAGCCACTTGGTAATTAAACTGAGTTTTTATCTTTTTAATTAATATGGTTACTGATTACTTTCCTTCTGTTGTTGTATTTTATTATTTATGGAGGTTGTAGTAGAGTTGTTGGTGTGGTTGTTTAATCAAATTCAGACAATCAAAGGTGTTCCAGGTATGACCATCCCATCTTTAGATATAACGGGCCTCACAGAGGCGAGATGGCTGAGTTCCTTTCAAGCGTTGGGCCTCATGGAGGCAATGACTGAGACCTTTGGCATTATGTTGTGCTTCAGAAGAAGAAGACCCCTCAAGCCAAGTAAAATTGCAGTCGTGGCAGATACCGGTGTCACACAAATGGCACCATTACACTCTCGGAGTGGTTGGTGTTAGAAAGGGCATCCAGCCATAGAAAACCATGCCAAATCAGACTGGATCCTGGCGTACCAGCCCAGCCAAACCGTCCAACCCATGCCAGCATGGACAACGGATGCTAAAAGATGATGATGATGATGATGATGATGATCTGTATAGGTGCAGGTGTGGCTGTGTGGTTAAGAAGCTTACTTTCTGTGTTCTGCGGTTCAGTCATACTACACAGCACCTCGGCTAAAGGTTTTCTTTTATAGCCCCAGGCCAATTAAAGCCTTCTCAGCAGATTTGGTAGATGAAAACTGAAAGAAGCCTGTTGTGTGTGTGTGTGTGTACGCCCTTGTCTGGACATCACATGATGGTTGTTATAAATGTTACCATCATACAAGTGAAGATATTCATTTGCAGTCTTCCATGAAAACCATGTTTGGTCCTGGAGAAATAGTCATTTGGAAACAGGCAAAGGGTTGAGCATTCCCCCTAGAATTTTTATTCTTCTCATCATTCCTGCAAGGGTTGACTTACAAAGGTTCAAGAGGGGCATTTAACAGCATCAATCTCTCTCACCAGTACAGACTTTTGGAGAAGGTGGGGGGGGGTACAAGGGCCACAAGCATTGCTCTTTTCTCTGGACCCAGCAAAAGAAAAGAAAACATCTTGTCCATTATCCAACAAGGGAACTTCAAAGTATGGTCATTCAACCTACTAGAAATAGCAAAGAAATTTCCCTCAAATCACACCCTACCATTCTTAAAAAACAAGACCATCGGATCATGTAGTCTTCTATATTTTTTAGCAACACTGCAAGATGTTTATTGATCAGTTGTTGATTGGATTTTGCTCCAAATGTGGAGCCTTCCGACAGTGGTGAGTGGCATTGATATTGCCAAGGAAGATCCGGGTTGTCTCAAATTGTAGCACCCCTTCCTTTTTCCTGTCCTCCACCGGATGCAGCTGTTACCACTCAAGCTAAAAGCTAAGCCGATCACTTACACACACACAAAGGAATGGTCACCACAAGCTTTGAGAAGAAATCTTGATTAGGAAAGACCTAAGACAAATAAATGGCCATTGTAGCAGGTTATCACTGAGTGAGTAGACTTATGATCAAAACCATTCTGACGGTGACCACCAATACTGAATCTGTGACTAAATTGTACAGTACGACCTTCTTTTTAGAAAAGAAAAGGTGAGATTTAATGAAGATTTGGCTGCTATTTTTAGCAAGTGAAGCAACAGCATTTTCTTGTAGTTGTTTGTAGCATAATACATAAGAGTACTAGAAATAAAGAGTTGTAAAGCTCAATCCCAATGAAAGAATGAATGAGGACTAATGATTGTCAGAAAGAGAACCAAATGAAAATATTTTCCATTCATAATTTCAGATTAAAACTTGGGAAAATTTCTCCTTCACACTAAAGACTCATCTGAAATACTTAAGCATCGAATCTGCTCGTTAGCGAATGAATTTTAATTAATCTGCTCGTTAGCGAATGAATTTTAATTAATCTGCTCGTTAGCGAATGAATTTAAATTAATCTAGAATTAATCTCGATGCAGGAATAGCTGTATGGTTAAGAAGATCAACTTGCAACCATGTTGTTTCAAGTTCAATCCCAGTTCAGGCAAGTGTGTTGTTCTATAGCCCTGGGTCAACAAATGCCTTGAGTGAGAGAAACTGTATGGAAGCATATTCTTTATAAATGTGTTTGTTCTGTCTTCTCCCTACTGCTTAACAACCAGTGTTGGTTTGTTGGCCTTCGTAACTTAGCAGTTCAGCTGAAGAAACTGATAGAATAAGTACTGGGGTTGATTTGCTGAATCAAACTCCTCAAGGTGGTACTCCAGCATAGTCAGAAGTGGAATGTTTTGATCATACTCACTCAGAGCTGACCCAGGGTTAAACATTGACATTTACAACATACTGAAGGACATTATGATCTTCAGCTAACATTCCAGATTCCAGTGCTGTTATGGAGTTGGATCTACAGGTCCTGTTGGTTATCTATGACAGGCTGACTACTTGTGTGCCACACGGCCAGAGATCAATAATGGGTCACCTGCAGTTAAACATCAACTCGACCATTCATCATCAACAAAAAGCTATTTACTTTTGCAAGGATATTTTCTTTGTATTCTTTTTTTTTTTTTTTTTTTTTTACTAAGGACTTTGATTTAAAGGCAAACAGAGAAGGGAAACCGGACATTCATGAGTTCCTCAACAGAGATTACAAATGTCACATTCATTGAAATTGGATTATAACTTTGAGATGGGGGGGGGGAAGAGTAGATAGGTAAACCTTCCAGAATTCCAATATTTCTAAACAAACACAAAATCAAAAAGTTTTAACAATTTATTAATAACTAATAACAATAATGACGATGACGATGATAATCCACTTTGAAAAAAAACACCCTTTCATCTTTCCCAACATAATTGTACGGTTTATTTATCACCGGGTCAGTCTGGAACTGGAAGTTATTTAAATAAAATATAAAACTAAATAACAAAAAAATCAGAAATCAATTCATGTGAGAAAATGACTAAATACAAATATTGGAGAAAAACAAAACTCAATCAATATCGTACATTGTGAGGACAAAAGAGTTGGCAGAGGCTGGTCTTCACATGGTCTCAGATTATCTCATTTAGAATAATATTTTGGGTGTCAGGGTTAGTTGTTAAAATTTAGCCAGGTCAATAATATAAACACTAGTAATATATAGATTTTTAATAAAAGCACAGGGGACCAAAACTAGGGGCCAAATGTAGTTGACTTAACTGGTACTTATTTCATTGACCCTGGAGGGATGAAAGAGAAAGCTAACTCAGAAAGTAAAGACATGTAGCTAAATACCACAAGTAATTTTGTCTGTTGCTCAACCAATTCAACCAATCCAGTCATTACAAGTAATACATGAGGGTCAACTAGAGTAGCTGGTTGACCTCTGTCCATCATTGTCAATTGACGCCCACTTTTTCTTGCTTGCATGGGTCAGGTAGAATTTATTGAGGCAAATTTTCTTTGGTCAGGCACCCTTCCTGTTACTGATCCTCACCTGTTTCCAAGTAAGGCAATCTTTCTCCATGGTTGAACAAATTTTCACGGATGACTGGAGCTGAACAACATTGTTTGTATAAAGGTGGTGATGCTAGTTTACAACCCTAATATGGTGTTACTTTGGTATGTGCTCAACACTTTATGTTGTGATCGACAACAAGACAAGTTAGACTTATCAAGAACAGCTTTTGTAGCTGATCTTCATTCGATTCACCAATAAAATTAGTAAACTTGTTTCAAATTTGCTTCCTTCTAATTTCTTTTTAATAATAAATGTATAAAAATTTTAATTATCAATTTTTCACTTTTCTAACTGATGTTCGTTTGATTTGCCCAATAAATTTGTAAACTCATTTCAAATCTGCTTCATTTTGTTGTTGTTGCTGTTTGTATTGACAGAATTGAAAAATCAGACAAAAATACTCTGTCATACGGTATTCCAGTTTAGTCTTTCTGAGTATAAAATTCTGTTCAGGATCAGCTTTCAGCTTTTCATCTTTTTCTTTTAAGGATCAATAAAATATAAGTACCAGTTATGTACATGGGTCAATGATTTTTTTAAAAAACCCTCCCCTCAAATTTCTGGTCTTGTTCCAATGCCAGAAAACACTCCTACCCACACTGCTAATCCTCTCTCCTGGGAGGGAGGAAAAAAGAAAAGAAATTTTGTAAAAAAGACACACACACACACACACACACACACACACAATACTAGTGAAATAAAAAAAAAAGTCATACATTTACATAGTTGCAGGGTAAAAAAATGAAAACAAAGAGAAGGAAAATTAAGTGAAACAAAACCAGAGGCGACCACAATGGAACAAAACAGATGTGTGTGTGTGAGTGTTCTAAGTTTGGAATCAAGAATCAGTGATGTGTTAGTAAGTCAACAAGAGTTGGTGGTAAAATAGCAAACTGCTGAACACATGATTGGACAGGTAGGAGGCTGCTGGTGGGGGTGAGGGGGCTGTTGCATGTGAGATAATAACATACAGATGGTAGTGTTATGTCTGATGATGATGTTATTGTTGATGGTGCTGTAGTTGTAGATGATGGTAATGATGATGATGCTGGTGAGTGTGTAGATGATGATGATGATGATGGCAAGCTTGAACGTCCATGCACTGGCCATTAATCCAATTAACCTGTTCACTCAGCTCTTTGGAATTCAAAGTTAGAGAGAATTGGGAGAATACTACTACTACTACTAATAATAATAATAATAATAATAATAATCTCATTATTCTTTTATTGCCCACAAAGGCCCAAGACGTTGGTGATGGTAGAAAGGCAAAATCTAAAAGAAAACAAGAAACTAATGAAGTTTATATTCGAGCAAAACATGAAATCAATAAAACAATAAAGACAAATAAATGAATAAGAACAACAAAATAACCCCAAATTGGGGTGGGGGTGTGAACCAAGAGGGTGATTTGGGGCATCCCTCAACACAACCCTGGGTTACACTAACACACCAAAGACAAATGCCATCTTCCCATTCTTGATGCTAGTCTAAGATTGGTGAGGTTCCTGGCCAGAGAGAAAAGCTCTGTTCTCAAAAACTTTCAACACCATCCATCTACCTCACAGCTTTCTTTGGCACAGCCACCACGAACGGGAGAAAGGTCACCGACTTTTCTTTGCCAAATCAAGTGGGGGTGGGGTGGGGGGTTTGGATTTGGCTGAGAATTGAATCTGTGCCACAAGCAATCACAGATATTTGTGTTAAGCCCACAAAGCAGAATGCGGTAATTGAAATGCTTTCATCATCTCATACACATCTTGGGACAGGTTCAGTTGTTGTGACCCCTGCAGCAGTGTCAGGCCAAGATAGAAATGTCCCTCATCTCCAAAGCTCAAAACTCATCCAGAAGAGACTGTCCTAGTTGACATTGATAACATGTTGCAGGCCATGGTGACTTCTACCTTCTGCTAATCTATACAACGGTTGGTTTTCTCCCAATGACACTGTCTGGAGGGCAGAGTGCTGCGTGGACTTGCCCCCTCCAGGTTCGATCACTTCAGTTGACTACTTTTATCTCTGATGTGTCTGACACTCTGCTGCTGCTGCTACTGTGTGTGTGTGTATGGCAAAGCAGGATTGAGCTGAAGAAAAGACTAGGCATAAGAAGGAGTTACAACATGCAAGAGAAACAGCTGTAAGGCAGATGACAGGAAAGAGATTCGTGTGAAAAAAGGGGACAGTGAAAGAGGAAGGCCCAAGGCAGGTGTGGGCAGAGATGGTGAAGTCTGGTTACAGAATAATGAACCTCACAAAGGAGATGACAAAAAAATGGTAGGACACTGAGTTGGAGAGGACACACCCCAAGGTAGGCAGCTATCATTTACTAGTTTCAGTCATTCAACCATGGCCATACTGGAACACCACTGTGAAGGGTGGAGCTGAACAAACTGAACCCAGGATTTACATTTTTTTTTTAATTAAGTCTTATACTTATTCTATCAGTCTGTTTTATCAAACTGCTAAGTGTTGTGAATGTAAATGAATCAACACCAGTAGTCAAACATTGGGGGATAGTGATCACACACATACACAGGTTGCCATAAGGTTTCCATCTGCCAAATTCCCTCACAAGACATTGGTCAGCTCAAGGCTAAAGTAGAAGACATTTGTCCAAGGTGCTTTGACTGGGACTGAACCTGAAACCATGTGGCTGGGAAGTTTCTCAACTACACAGCCATGCCGGTGCCTACATGATCAAAATTTACATTTTTTTATATTTAAGGTGATAGACAATGCTTTGAGGGAAATTAGCTGCCACTTCTAGCAAAGCGAACATGTGTAGAGGCTCCCCCTGTAAACATCAATATTGTCTTTCACATTACGCCAGGCCCCTAATTCCCCCACCTCCACCAATGTAATGGCAACATTAATCAAGAACTATGAAGCACCCTTCCCCTGAATAACCGCCATTACTCCCTTCCCACAGCAACAAACACCCATTAGCCCCCCTCCTCCCCCCATACCAACCATTAACTCAACAATTATCACCAATGGGAAATGAGGGGAGCCCCTATATGTGGTTGCTCAACCTGCTGGAAATAGCAGCCAAATCTCCCTCAAACCACAGACATGGAAAGAAGGACACATTGAGGTAATGTAGACTGGAACAAATAATGATGAGATGGTCACAGCTTGATTGCCTTTGATCCTAGGCTTGCTTGATCAGGGCTAACCTGGGGCTAAACTTCATCATCATCATCCAATACTCCAAGGCAATGCAGCAGCTTCTATATGGTCACTTTGCTTGCTGGAAATAGAAGATAAATTACCCTGTAATTACATTGTACTGTCTTAAACCCACAAGGACACCTTGGATAATGTGTAACCAGATCCATTGTACACCATGTTTGAAGAGACATTTGAGAAGGTCATGGCTGGAATCAGAACCTCAAACATCACTCTGCTGAATCAGGACAGCTGGGACGAAACAAACAACCAAACAAATATTAACTTCAAACTACCACCACCACCACTCCTATAACTACTGCTACTCCTCCTTCTTCTCCTCCTCCTCCTCACACCACCAAGTACCATAACTAATCATGCCCCACTGACATCCCACCCCCCTTTTACGACTATTTCTAGCTTCGCATGAAAATAGAAAAGATTTCACACTTGAGTGAATCACTACAAAACAACAACAAGGCAATCACAATTATCACATTTCATTACATAAAAAGGTATTTAAATTAAATGTATGTGTGTGTGTGTGTATACACATGGATACGTATACAAGCAAGCAGAGGGGGGGGGGAGTGCATACATTTATGCTTATAGAATTATTGCACAAGATGTGTGTGTGTGTGTAAAGAAGGCAATGAGCAGAGAGGTGTAAATCTATCCTGTTTTGTTGAAAAGGCAACAGTTATTCGAGGACTGGTAGAATATTACATTGGAATAAATACTGTGGGTGACTGAAACCATGGCAGGCAGTGCCCCAGCATGGCCACAATCCAAAACCAGTAAAAGAATATGCACACATAAATAAGTTATATGTACCACACATACACACACGCTGAAAGAGTGATCATGTCTATGTTAAAACACACACACACACACACACAACAAAAGCCGGTCTCGTGTTCAGAAGCTCGTTAGGACAGAAATTACAGTTTCTAAGACACATAAATGACTCCCCAGCCCATCACCCTCGTTCCTAAATGGGAGGCTGGTCTGTTGTTGCCAGGTGAAACACCTAACAGCTATTGGGACTCCTAGACAACTGAGCAAACTTGAAATGAAGGAAATTAGGTTTTTATAAATGGAACACTCAAAGCAGATAAAGTTGTAGAATTGGGGATTTAAAAACACCCCTTACCTGTTGCCCTTTGACCCTTTTCCATCCAAGGGATTTTTCAAACTGATATTTACATGCTATTATTTCTAACTTTAAGTTTCTCTGTTAAAATGGATTGAATCAAGTTTGCTCAGCAGAGTTTCTGAATTCTTCTAATGCAGTGAAATGCCTTCCTCAAGGATCCAATGTGCTACCTGGTCTTGGAATCGAACCCAAAACCTAACAATCATGAGCCCAACACCCTAACCACTGTGCTATGTACATTCATATGTACACACACACATTACTGCATACAAAGAAATACCTACATGAGAGAGAGAGAAGGGGAGAGGCAGACAGGGACCAACAGAAAGGCAAGAAGAAAACAATGAAAAGGGAGATGAGAGCTATGAGTATAAAATGTACTGGTTTTAGCCGAGAGTCTGAGAGTTCAATGGCTGCAATGTGAGAGTTGGAACCAGCAGGAGGACAGGCTTAAGCAAGTTGCTCTATGAAATAGAATACTGCAAATTACAGCTGGGAGATTTAGCTAATAGGATTAGTGTAGATTATTGCGCTATATGGATTAGGAGATGATAGAACTTTTTCTTACACATGCAAATGTGTACGGAAAGCAATCAGTCAATATGTGTGTGTGTGTGTAGGCGATTATTTGTGCTCAATAAAGAGTGCAAATGAATGTTTGTTTGGAAAAGAATGTGTGTGTGTATGTGTACACACACACACACACACACACACACACACACACACCATACAGGTATGTTTATGTAGGCAGGAATATGTGTTTCTATGCAATAGCAAGCATGTGCAAATGTGTGTTTGGATGCAATAATCAGTGTGTGTGTGTGTGTGTGTGTGCACATGCCAGCAGGTGTGAAGTGTAATACAGGTGTGTCTGTGTGAGTTTGAAAAAATAAAATTAAGATCACAAAAAGAACTTTAAAAATAGTTTCCTCTTATGCAGTAGTAGTAGTAGTCTACTGTCCAAATCTGTAATCAATAGAATTACTATTGTAATTACAAAAGCTAATTGTTAAGTAATTATTCACCACATTATTACATTTGAAGCCTAACAACTCGAGCAACACTGGTACGCCACCTTCTGGTGAGTGACTGAAGTAGAGAGATTACTCAACCTGGTAGAAATAACAGTCACATCTCCTCCTGCAAATCACATCTCAACATTGAAAATATGTGAAGGACATATCAAATAATGCCATCCTAGATCCCTCTACAAAGATAATATGAAATGATAACAAATCCCTGTTATTACAGCAGCCATGACAGGCTGTGGCCCTTAATAATTAGACAGGCATATCCCTTGACAGAGTGTGATGGTTCCACATTGTTGCTAGACCAATCTCTGTATCTTGACATCTCAGGGGTGGGGAGTCTCATGTTTGCAGACAAAATCTCAATTTCATTTGGATGAAATCTCTAAAAATCTAGAATGAAAAAAAGCTTTAAGACTAAACAAAAGCAGTCGTTTAAGTTGTATATCTTTGTATTTGTCAATTAGAAGATTATGGGTGCAGGTGTGGCTGTGTGGTTAAGAGGCATGCTTTTTCAACCAGGTGCTCTTGGGTTCAATCTTCTGGCTTGCTGGTTCCGTTTGAACTGTCCAACTCATGCCAGCATAGGAAACAGATGTTAAAAGGATGCTGATTTAGTCATAGCTGCTGGAAATGGTTTCTCACATGCAACTGTGTCTTTGTAGTAAAAACTATTTCAAATAACCTCAAATCCCAGATCACCTGGCTACCAAGAATAGGAACCAGAATTTTATCTGTGAAAGACTAACATCAGAAGGAGACTTCAACTAGATTTGGTTCTTAAAAAGTAATTTAGAGGCTAAAGAAACATATTTTTTTTATTGTGTGGTTTCTTTGGAGCTAGATGAGCTCAGGTGATTTAGAATTGTGTGTCTGATCTTGGAACACATGCAGATGGTTGTGGTGGGAAGAAGTGTTGAGGTGTTGCAATGAAGTTGTGATTTGAAGTTTATTTTGTGGTGTTGGAGACAGACAAAAATGTTTATGCAAAAAGTCACATATATAAACCTATACATACAGACAGATAAAGATCTATCAACACATAGAGCTATACAAAGTCATAGAAATCAGTTGGTGCATAGACACATGCACACAAACGTATTCACATTTACGTGCACACAGATAAATGTATTCTTTCTCTCTCACATGCACAATTCTCCATAAATATAATTTTATGAGAAAGTTACTCGACAATATCTAATGAAGGTTATTTTTAACAAAATCAAATAAACAAATGTCATCACAATTTCAAAAGAAGAAACACAAAACAAAAAACTCCTTTTTTTGCCAACCAAACACAGCCATAATTAACACCACTGCATCACTGCAACCAACACACAGAAGATTGTTTATGAATCAAGAAACATCCCCCCCCCACCTCTCATTGCCTCCCCACCTCCTCTCCCTCTGTCTTTATTCTGTCAGTCTGCATATCACCATCAAAGTATTAGTGAGTGTGACCTGATGTATCAGTGAAGGCCCACATCCGTTTCTGAGCTGAGGTGTATCCCTGTGTGTGAGTGAGTTTTTGTCACCATGACCTTGTCTCTTTGACGCAGCTGAATAGTGTCATGTAGAGAGGGAGGGAGGACACGGCTGGCCGGACTTTGAAAGCTGTTTTGGCGGCAACAGCACTTTCGGATGCTGGAGGCAGACAGACACACATAAAAATAGAATGAGAGATGGAGAGAAATGGGGGAAAGAACAAGAGAAACCTTAAACCAGCTGTTAAATGAGCCAACATTGAATCAGTGATGCCAAATAGGCAGTGCCAAAACAGCTATGCCAAAACGTCTCATATCCAATGACAGAGTTACTATCACTACCTTGTGTCTCTCTCTCTCTCTCTCTCTCTCTTCCTCCCTTTATACCTTCCTTAACTATAATGATGATGATGATGATGATGATGATGATAATGAAGGTGAGACTACATACAAGAAATTCTGTCATATCAAATAGGTTAGTTGAAAGTATAAGACTAAACATAATCACAAGCACAGAGGGCGGTGGAGCGTCAGACAAAAATGCTTTGTGGTAATCTGGGATTTTTACATTCTAAGCTCAAATGCCCGAGTTCACCAGAGCTGATTTTACCTTTCATCCTTGCAAAGTCAATAAAAAAAAAAGTACCAGTCAAGTACTGGGGGATATCCAACTAACCCCTCCCCTCAAACTGGTGGCTTTGTGCCTACATCAGAGGATCATTACAGCCATATTGAAACTGGGGTAGTGGTGGTAGTAGGGGGAATATGAGGAGGTGGTAGGGAGTAGGGAGTGTGGAGTGGTGGTGGTGGTGGTGGTGGTGGGTATCAAAGAAGAGAGAAGAGAAGATAATGGTTGAGAGAACCATGTTAGTAGCTTCAGCTATTTAGTGTGTGCATGAGTGCGTTTGTACACGTGTCTGTGTGCGTGCATGCTTTTGTATATGTGTGTACGTGTACGTGTGTAAATCTGTGTGGGATTATGCCTGAGCATGGGCATTGCAATCTGTGTGTATGTGTGTGTGTGTATGCACTTAGTGCATGCCTGTATCATGAGCATTGCAATCTGTGTGTGTGTGTGTGTGTGTATGCACTTAGTGCATGCCTGTATCATGTTCTTTAAACAAATCCATTCCCGGACTCACTCACTCACTGACTAATGCTATTCCAATTCTTCTGGAAGCTTCTCTCTCATATCGTCACACTTACTTCCAATGGAAGTTCCGCCACACTAAACTTTCCTCCACCACTGCCACCCCCACCCACACAAGACTAGATGCTGGATGCTGCAGCACTGACTCGCATTTACTCAAAATCAAGATATTTTGATATGTAAGGGATGTGAGTGGAGTGAAAAGGGATGACAGAGATGAACAAGAAGTGGAGGCATTCATGCCTTTTCCAATAGCATTGATTAAGATTAGAGGCAAACACAAGCAATTTCTGACAATGGTCCAAGACAGCCGCCTGTGTGTTTGACAGAATATGGTGGATGGGACTTAGTTTGTCTCGAGTCATTTAACACTGCAAAGACAATATCATGGTTTCTGTTCCACTGTTTTCGTCATCTTTCATAAACATAAAAACAATCCAATGATGGAGTCTCAGTGTAGTCACTCAACCTGCCAGAAATAGCAGCCAAACCTTCCTCCATTCATTCCCCTCATCTTAGAAAGGGTCGTGTTGGAGAATGTGGTTATTGGTTTTCAGCACAATAATTTTCATTAAAGACCTGCTGGATCAAACATTTCTCGAAATATCAACCATCAAAATCCACACAAAGTAAACAGATCCCAAACTAAAAACTGAAAAATTTCAAGGACAGACAAAATCACAACCCTACACGAAAAGGACTTGGTGTCTGAAGGCATCAATTCTCCATCTGCTATCACTATTTGTATCAACACTGTCAAATTAAATTATCTGGAAACTACAAAAACCCAAGTGAAGTAACATCTACAAGCCTTTCACTCCCTCTGCAGGCTCTCAAACATCCTAGAAAACCTAATCCATAACATCATTAATCTTGAGAATCATTTTTTTCAAATCCCATCACAGTTCAAACCCTGACACTCAAATAGCACATTAGTAACCAGACAGAGGACAATGCTTCCACAACCTACCATTTCCAGAATGGAATAGCACAGAAATCTCTCTTCTTAATCATTTTAGCCTAAAATAAACTCCCAGACTGTCACGAAAGAGGCAAACTTATCTCGTGTAGCATTGCATTCTCATTTCCTCACCATTTTCCCGGTTGCTGCAGTATCACTCCAACTCTGGTTAAATCACCTGATTTTTAAACAACCACACACAAACATACTTCCACATTTAGAGAGAGAGAGAGAGAGAGAGAACAGGAGCAACATTAAGACATCTGATGTCAAATAATTCAGTGTTGAAGTGACATGAAAACGGTTGGAATTAAAACATCTCCTCGGACCCTATAAAGTAGCTTCTTCAAATCTCAGTATCTCTTCCTACCAGTAGCACTAAAGAACATCTGAAAGAACCAGTGATTCTATCCAATCACGTACACACGCACACACACTGGCAGGTACAATTCTTCCACAATACTGACAACACAAATACAAGACACTAAAGACATAAAATAATGCCACAGATATCAGATTTGGTCACAGAAACAAATAGCAACAATGGTGCCAGCTGTGTCAGGGCCAAAATCTCTCCACACCAAACCAAAATAAATTACAAAGAACACAAAACCTTTCAACTAGTTTCATTAAATGCAACCATTTATAGAAAACAATGTATTAAAATACAGTGTCCGTGTGTCTGCTGGTGACATGTTCCCACCTGACATTGAGCATTCATCATACCAGCTGTGTTCATTTGCAACCATTAATGAAAACATGTCCAGCCATGGGAAAATATTAGCTTGATTGGCAACAGGTGAGAGTTGAAAACAACAACAAAAAAAAAAGCATCCAGCTGTAGAAAACCTGTCTCAATGAATTTTATCTGAGCCATGCAAGAAGTATGGAAAAGTAGATGCTAAAATGATGAGAAAACTTTCACAGGCTACATCTAAACATCAAAAGAGAGGAGAAAATTCAATCATTTATTCCAGAATGGATGATTAAGTTTCCTTTCTTTGCAGCTTGAGGAAACTGGTTGTATAATTGGTAAGAGTTTTACTTTGGCTTTTAACAAGGCAAAGAGTTCAAATCTTAGTAAAGCTGACATGAAAATACCAGAAGACAATTCTAAAAATATTCAAGAGTTTTTACCTTTCCCTGAAATAATCCATCTCAGAAGAACCTGAAAAAATAAAGAACAAAAATAAAAATATGATATTTGAAAGGCATGCACACCACAGCACACATCATCACCATTTAATGCCCATGTTCCATTCTGGCAGGGGTTGGACAGTTTCACAGGATCTGATGGCCTCAAGAGTTGCATCTTGCTCCCATGTCTGCCATGGCATAGTTTCATGCCTTTCCTATACTTGAGGCATTTTTCATGACTCCAGTACAATGTATATATATTTGGATGCTGATGATTTAGTGCAGCTGACTGGACATTCAGCCTGTTTTGGGAACAATACTGTTTGGCACTAGAGGGACACACACAAACACACGTGCGTGTGCATATAGAAATATACACATACAAATAGAAAAGAGTGTGTGAGAAAGAAAGAGAGACAGAAATTCCAACGACCTTGAATCCACAAGAGTAAACAAGAGAGGCAGAGACAGGCAGAAACAAGGAAAATGCCCCTTCTATTTGAATACTATGCAAATATTCTTTTAAAAAACTTTTCATTTAATTTTTCCAAAATTTAATTGTTTCCTATACATACAGTTGAAAAAGTCTCAATGACCGAAGCCGGTACTGAAATGTTTTTTATAAAATTATTTTAGCATTTTCTACCTTGACTTTTTCCCCCCATATATATATATATATATATATATATATATATATATATATATATATATATATATATATATATAGGCAGAAGTGTAGTGGTGTGGTAAGGAGCTTGCTTCCAAACCACATGGCTCTGGATTCAGTCCCACTGCATGGCACCTTAGGCAAGTGTCACCTACTATAGCCTTGGGCCAACCAAAGCATTGGATTTGGTAGATGGAAACTGGAAAAAAGCCCATCATATATATGTATGAATGTGTGTGTGTGGTATGAGATATTACATTCTGTCTCAAGCTCTAACTTGGAACAGAATGTGAACAAACCTTCCAATGAAACTCAACCCTTATAATTAATGCATTCCAGAAGGCCACACACACTGTGTGTATGTGTATGCGTGTGCATTTATGTGCAGGTATATGTATGCTGGAGGGAAACGACACCATTCACAGACCATTAGCCCATTAAGCATTCGGATTACTATGTCTTACGTCTATTTATTCACATTGTTTTAATTTAATCATGTATTATCTTTTAACGGTGATGTGATTGTTAATTTTTAGAATAACATTGTAGGAAAGGTATGAGAGGCTGGATCTGGATGGTTTGAACATAAAACAGGTAAAATATGTTGGCTGGATATAAGCGATTTGAATGCTAAAGGGTTAAATAGTATTTCATAAAATCTTGCAACATTGGTCCCAACGTCTCCCTTGCAGAATTCACCAGAAGTTTATGTGAAGAAGAATTATTTAAGTACACTATCATTATATAGAACAGCCAGGCCAGCACAAAGCTCTTGTAATAAACCATAAGAAAGAAAAATATGCTTAATCAAAAAATATGGACATGAAAAAGTGTGGTTAGCAATTCTCTCAAATAAATAACTTAGTGGTTAATATTTTTAGAATGCTCTACTTCTGGCAAAACAGCCGATAAATATTCTAATTTATGTCTCGTAATCAATGAAGCAACTATTTGATGTATAAATACTTTATACAAAGTGTTTGAAATTGTCGATACGTTGTAAACATTTTATAAATATATTTACAATTGGTTCATAAAATAAAGTGTTGGATCTAAAGTCTGTGTTGAATAGTAAGATAGATGTATGTAGATGTGTGTGTGTGTGTGTAGATATATGTATACTTGTGTATGTATACACATATATCATGGTCGGTTGTAACATATATACATACACATGTGTGTGTGTGTGTGTGTATATATATATATATATATATATATATATATTTATATATCATCATAATTTAACATCTACTTTCCATGCTGGTATGGGTTGGATGGTTTGACAAGAGTTGGCCAGGCAGGAGCCTGTACCAGACTTCTGTGTCTGCTATGGCACAGTTATTATGGCTGGATGCCCTTTCTAACACCAACCACCCCCAGTAGAGTGGGACTCAGTGCTTTTTATGTGGCACCAACACAGGTGAGGTCAGTTTTGGTATGGTTTGTTTTACAGCTGGATGACCTTCCAAACACCAACTACATTACAGTGTGGACTGGAGACTTTTGAAGTGGCACCAGCACTGGGCAGGGTCACCAAATAACTTGCAAGACAAACATCTTTTGAGACGCGAGGGGGGGGCATTGGAGGAGGAGGAGGGGATCTTGTGTCAGATGATGAATGGTTAGAGTGTGACAGAGACAGGTATCTTGCTGTAGGAGAGGTACATGGTTACCTGCAACAACATCTGTGTTGCATCCATCCATCCATCCATCCATCTGTTAAGTAGACAATAGCATGTCAGAGAATGGTATATTTAGGTGATTACATAATACCCAGGGTTGAATATCTAGCAGATCAAAATTGATTCAACTCTTGTAATTTAATGATTGTCAAAGGTGTCAACCCTAACGAAGCTTGTTGAATCTAATGGCTTTTAATTTGTATCAGTGAGCCTGGAAGACACCTCTGCCAATGACAACAATGAAATAGCAGTGCTAACCTCTGGCGAAGGAATATCTCCAGCTGCTTAAATACTTGTAATGTTGTTGGACAAAACCAACAGTTTTATGTCTTGTTGAAGTATGGAGTGGGTTTATCAACTATGCCCTCGTATCCTGAAGATATTTGCATCCTTAGTTTCTAGATAAGCTGAGAAAAGGATGTGAAGTTTTCCCTGATCCCTGCACTAAATGAGGGAAGCTATGGATAACTCTTGAAAGTGCTAATAGGGAATCTTGTGTAAATCTTTAAAATATAATCAGGAGTTGTTACAAATGCTTGATACAAAATCTCTTTGCCTTGAAGGGTTTACTTGAACCAATCAACACAAGGACATTTAAACCTGAGTCTGGGACTTATTCCATCAGTCTCATTTGCTGAACCAGGTTACAGGGATGTAAACAAACCAATACCAGTTGCTAAGCACTGGTGGACACACACACACACACATACACACATCACATTATTCATACACACAGTCATACAAAAAAAGAAGATAAATTTAAAGCAAGTAAACGACTTTTGTTAGATTCAGTGATGAATATTCCAGTTGCTCCATCAACTGGACAATTAGTTGATGGTTCAGTCAGAAAGGAGGGGGATTAGGAGATACCATTGATCCCAGTATATGACTGGTATTTTCTTTATCAACCTCAAAAGAATGAAAGGTTAAGTTGACCTTGGCAGGAAACAGGTTTCAGTTGATTCAATGCTGTTTCTGAGAGTTTTCTATCTCCAGAATATTCTTGCAGCTAAATCTATAAAGGCTTAACACATTGTAGCCATACAAAGTGGATGATCTGAGTTGAATAGGCAGACCCAGTGATGGGGGAAGTCATTCACTTGCCGGCATGGATTAGCTGATTTGCCAGGGTCTAAGACAGTTAATTTTGGGGTTACAAAGGTTTATTGTTGAGAGAGGGTAGTAGGAGGGAGAGAGAGAGAGAGAGAGAGAGAGAGAGAAAGATAGGGAGGGTCTAATAGGGCAACAGTAGCATCAGAGGATTAGTGGGAGGATGACAGAAGATTGGGGAAAGCTGATTACAAGGAGGTGCACTGCTACATCAACATGTAATAATACTTGACTGCATAAATTGGTGGGAAAATAAAATGGAAAGGGACAACAGGACCAAAGAGCTGAATGATAATGACCAATTTATTTTTAAATAATTTTATATGCACTTGTTTTCTTTTCAGAAACAGGAATCAATTATGTTACAGCATTGCAGAATTTGCTTGGCTTGTTAGGCAGAAATATTTACTTCAATGACAATGAAAGGAGTTCAGAAACCAGTAGAAAAAAAAAATTGATGTTTTATAAGTGAGAGAGTAGTTGTTGAATTAATGATGTACCTTGTTTATGGTTGGCCATTGTCAATCAGGGCAGAAGAGAAAAATCATCAGCCAACAGGAGGGACAACATCATCAGACATTTGTTTTTCATAACTGTGGTTCCTAACTGAATATCTGCCAAGCATCATTGCAATACTGTAAAAAGATTTAAATTGAATCACTTTGTTTTTAGACTTGTATAAACACCAAACGAAGAGGATTTTGATTGTTGAACTCTGAGAAAATGCTGGTATTCATTTGCAATAATCATTTTTTATTGATCACATAACTTGCTAAAATGAGGCAGCATTTCAGGTGGATGGAATCATGGAATCATCAATCAACCCAATTGCTTGTTTTTATGCGGCAAAATAAACCCTCATCAAACTATAAAGAAAGAACTTGCTAGACCTGAATTGTTTTCTCAAGCTTCTGCTATGATCAAACCTGGCTTGTTTTCAGGACACATGCACTGCTGACCATTATGTCCAGATATTAACAGATAATTCTAGTCTGTTCTTAATTATCTGACAGTGACTCATATATTTTTCAACAGGATTGGGTTTCCCACCTGATTGTGCCAATATCACAAGAGCATTTAGTTGAATGCTGGGCAGGGGACACTGAAGAAAATTTTCTGAATAGCTTCCAGGATCTGGTATGACCATTTTTGATTTCTTTTTGTGAGGATATCTATCAATCTTTGCTACTCCCTATTCTAAGAAAAGTTGTTGTTGTTGTTGGTGGTGGTGGTGGGGGGTAGTGTCCTCAGATACATCCTCTTTAGGATCCCATCAGAAGCAAATGTCATTAAACTTTCAGGCTGGGTTCCTCAATTTGGTTCAATTACGATTTCGATTTCACTTGCCCCAACAGGTCTTTGCAGATGTCAATACAGAGGAAATTTTATTAGGGGCACCATGGGGGAATGTTTATAAGCAATATTGTTATGTTGTATAAAAATAAAATTTAAGAATTCCAAAAATGATATCACAACCAAAATGGGTAGAAGGTGTGTGTATATCAATTATAAATATTTTAACAACAACGCATTATTGAGCAGGTCAGTTGAGCTAAGCATGAAAAATGGGAGTTTTTTTTCCAAAAATACCCACTTTCTCTTACCTGTTCCCTCCACTAGTGGCGATGACAAGCATTGCTTTCCCAACTGACCTCCCGTCTCTCACAGGCCTTCAAGAATGACTTTATACAATCCTTGGACTGTAGGCTTGCTTTCTGCTGGGGTTGCTTTCCACAAATAAGTTTGCCGTATAAAATCTGCTGAGGGAATCCTTTCATAATTCATCCGAAGAGCCCAGCATAATCGGTGCTTGTGCATCATGGCCTCAATGTTCAGGATGTCGACGACCCACAAAGACCAGCCAATATTCAGAATGTATCTCAGACCCCTCTGATGGACGTGTTCGAGGACCCCTACATGATGCCTATAAAGGGTCCCTGTCTCAAATGAGTAAAAGAGCGACGTCAGCACACAGACCCACACACATACACATGGTTACACAGCAACTTTTGTTTGTTTTGTGATACCACGTTGGGACCAGACATGAAACTCAAGAGCCCTGAAGGAATCAGTTGCCTCCTGAAGCTTATAATATATTTCGTAATCCAAGGAGCAAGACCAGCTGAGTATGCTACCCGGACAGACAATCTTCTGCACCACTTTCAGTACTGTCCCTTCCACTATGATAGATGGCTTCATCCATGGGTTTCCTGGTGCAGGCTGGAACAGTACAACAGTTTGGTCCAGCCTAATTATGCCTTACAAGATGCAGAAATATGATCCATGAGAATTTGTAAATCTTCAGTTTTATGAACAACAAAGTTGTGCTTATCTACACAAAGGAAGTCGTGAATAAGAGAGAGTAAATCTTTCAAATTGGCAGTAAATGGATGCAAGTTAAAGAGATGACCAAAAGATTAGTAACTCGCATATATTTCAGAAGAACAATCCAAACACATACATGCATATATATGCACATACATGTTGAAAAATAACACCAAGCAAACATAAATAGTCATATATAAGCATACATATAAACACGTACACACACATGTATACGTAAACACATGTCTACATACACATACATATATATATACACACATACATGCGCACACGTATATATATTCATAAATACACATATGTAACACAAGCATGCATATATACATTATATATATGTATATACATACATACATACATACATACATACATACATACATACATACATACATACACACACACACACAGATACATACAGTGAATGCCCAATCAATATTGCACTCCATACACAACCATCATACAATCTGCTTTCCATTCATAGAGAAAATTCCTTTGTTGGCAGCACAGGTAATAGCTTCCTAAACATGTTCCACCTTATTGTATTCTTCTGGCTGCTATGCTTTCAGAACACTCGCTTCAACTGCTTATTAGGTTACCTAAGTAACAGAAGCTGTCAACTACATCTAAGTATTCCATCTATCTAGCTATCTAGCCATCCATCCATCATTGTGTTAATGTTCATTCTTCCATATCTGCATGGGTTAGATGGAATTTGCTGAGACAGATTTTCTACATTTAGATAACCTTCCTGTTACCATTCCTCATTTGTTTCCAAGGCTTTTCACATATTTTCATGGAAGATTTGGAAATGAAGTACACTACCTGGATGACAGTGATACTTGTCTACAACAATGTCAAGTCAAGGAGACACACACATAGATATGAGGGTCTTTCACTTTCCATTTACCAAATACACTAGCAAGGCTAGGTACCACATGGCTAAGGTACCACATAATGGAACTGTATCCAGAACCAAGCTTCTTAACCACACATCTATGCCTGTATGTCACTCTCTCACACACACATATATACATATATGTATGTATATATATGGATCAAAACAGTTTGATTCAAATTCTGTTGTACTTCAAGTTTCAAAGCGTGATGGTTATCCTCAGCCATTTCCAGTGGCTGAGGATAAGCTTCTCATGCTTTGAAACTTGAAGTACCACAGAATTTGAATCAAACTGTTTTGATCCCTACATGTAACTCTGAATAAATGTATTGAGTGCCTGTCTTTCGTTTGACCACTCTCTTGTGTGTGAGCCTATGTGTGTGTGTGTGTGTGTGTGTGTGTGTGTGTGTGTGTGTGTGTGTGTGTGTGTGTGTGTGTGTGTGTATGTGTGTGTGCATATATATAAACAAAAAACTGAGCTAAGAGAAATATCTCAGAGCAGGTCAGTGGTACGTATTTGAATAACAAATACAGGTACATCAAATACCGTACAATTTGAATTCCTGATTTAGAATTATTTCTGTTGTTAGAAGATGTGTCATAATTTGCAAATGCCAATTGAGAGGAAGAAATAATCTCAAGAACCAGGAATTCTCCAAAGCTGATGGGCTACAAAGGAAAAAAGGACAGGACTATTGTCTGGTGATGAGAAGACAAGCATGGGTATGTATGTTTCTGCCTCAATAGATTCCATCAACATGAACATTGTCTCACTTCTGTCTCTTCCTCTCTCTATCACATCCACATTACTGTCACTGTTTCCACCCACTCACCGTTCACTTCATTTTGATTGCTAGCATGGGTTGGACGATTTGACTGAGGACTGGTGAACCAAATGGCTGCACCAGACTCCAATCTGATCTGACAGAGCTTCTACAGCTGGATGCCCTTCCGAACGCTAACCACTCCGAGAATGTAGTGGGTGCTTTTACATGCCACCAGCATGAGGGCCAGTCACGCGGTACTGGCAACGGCCACGCTCAAAATGCTGCTTTTTATGTGCCACCAGCACACGAGCCAGTCCAGCGGCACTGGCAATGACCTCGCTCAAATGTTTTTTCACATGCCACCAGCACAAGTGCCAGTAAGGCGATGCTGGTAATGATTATGCTCAAATAGTGCTATTTACGCACCACTGGCATGGAAGCCAGACAGCTGCTCTGGCAATGATCACACTCGGATGGTGCTCTTAGCACTCCACTGGCACAGGTGCCAGTCATCGAATTTGGTTCAATCACGATTTCAATTTCACTTGCCCCAACAGGTCTTCGCAAGCAGAGTTTAGTGTCCAATGAAGGAAAGGTACGCATAGGTAGGATGGCTACACCCCTGGCAGAGGCCTTGGATTGTGGTCTCACTTGGCTTATTTTTATCAATTCCAAAAGAATGAAAAGCAAAGATGACCTTGGTAAGATTTGAACTCAGAATGTAAAACCAGAAGAAATGCTGCTAAGTGTTTGTTTGCAATGATAAGGATTCTCCTTTACAACAAAAGCAACAACAATAATAATGGTTTCAAATATTGGCATAAGATCACCAATTAAGAGGGGAGGGGTAAGTTGATTATATTGGCCCCAGGGCTGAACTGAGGTTTATTTTGTCAACCACAAATGGCTGAAAGGCAAAAGAAGCCTCAGTGGTATTTGAACTCAGAGCCAGAAAAAATGCCAATATGCATTTTGTCCACCCAGCTGACCAATAATAACAATAAAGAAAAAGAAGTCTGGCAGAAACCCAGCTTAGGTTTCTGCAGAAACTGGTTGGTTAATTATAAAGAGTAACAATTACAACAAAAAGTAAATTGTAAAGAAAATAACAAAAAAAAACAAAGCTGTATTTATTTATTTCTTTGCATTTTTACCTTTCGTTTTGTATTGTTTTACTTCTACTCTTTAAAGACCCCCGCCCCTGCCAATGAAATAGGAGAGAAATGTAGTAAATTTCTTCACAGTAAATATTTCAGGTGATCATTTAATAACAACAACAACAATAATAATAATAATAATAATGTTTGCAACAAGCTGAACCAAACTAGAAAAATGCAGTACTTGACACTGCAAATGTCATACATATATACATATATATATATATATATTTATATATATATATATCATCATCATCATCATCATCATCGTTTAACGTCCGCTTTCCATGCTAGCATGGGTTGGACGATTTGACTGAGGACTGGTGAAACCGGATGGCAACACCAGGCTCCAGTCTGATTT
>NC_069003.1:37386539-37388368 GCF_001194135.2 Octopus bimaculoides
GTATGTCCTCAGCAGTTACAGCCCATGTTTCACTGCCATGTAGCATGGTTGTTCGTACGCATGCGTCATACAGTCTGCCTTTTACTCTGAGTGAGAGTCCCTTTGTCGCCAGCAGGGGTAAGAGCTCTCTAAACTTTGCCCAGGCTATTCT
Source organism: Octopus bimaculoides (assembly GCF_001194135.2). Taxonomy (NCBI): domain Eukaryota; kingdom Metazoa; phylum Mollusca; class Cephalopoda; order Octopoda; family Octopodidae; genus Octopus; species Octopus bimaculoides. The sequence continues at coordinate 37,386,691 of NC_069003.1, forward strand.
TATTCTAGCAGCTACACTTTCAGCGCACCCACCCCCACTACTAACTTGGTCGCCCAGATAGCGGAAGCTATCGACTACCTCTAGTTTTTCACCCTGGATATTTATATATATATATATTTATATATATATATATATATATTTATATACACACACACATTATCATCGATTAACATTCGTTTTCCAAGCTGGCATAGGTTAGACAGTTTGACTGAGGTCTAAAGAGGCAGCGGCTGCACAAGGCTCCAGTTTGGTCTGGAAGAGTTTCTACAGCTGGATGCCATTCCTAACACCAACAACTCTGAGAGTATAGTGGGTGCTCGACTCAACAGGTCTTCTCAAGCATATTATATCGCTCGATGCATCGAGGGTACTCTTAAATGGGCTGGACATGCAACACTGGTATTGGACATACCTGTGATCTCACTTTAGTTGCTGGGTCTTCTCAATCATAGCATATCTCCAAAGGTCCTGGTCTGAGGCCCAACTTTCGAAGGTCATGCTTCACCACCTTCACCACCTGAAGTCCATCTGGTTGGCTGTCTGCATTTTATTGCCAACTTAGTAATATGCAGCTGGAAAGATGCACCACTCCTCATGTCAATGTTCAGGTCATGCACCGATTTTGATTCAGAGATTGCAATCTTTCCTGGCTCAGTGCATCTTGTCTGCATTTCATTCAGCTTTGTGTGCTGCTAGAGCAGGAATTGGAATTCTCTAGCATTAAATTGCATGTTATTGTCCTCAATCTACCTGTATATTGTGTCCAACACCTGTTGCAGATGTGCAATATCTTCAGGGTCCTATATCCTCTGAAAGGCTTTTGTATTGTCTGCACAGCTAGCAAGGGTAGCTATCTGAGCACTTGTCTGAGAGAGCTAATACAAATAACAGAGGCTCCAGGACATTATTTGTGTTTCCTTAGAGGTGACTCCATTGGCCACCACTGCCTGACTTCTATCTAGTCGTGTAGCCATTCTCCAAGTGTTCCAACAATGCTAATCTCACATCATACCATGCTTGACTTCATCTAAGACTTTACAAACATTAAACCCCCAGCACAAATTGTTTCAGACCTATAGCTACAAAATTTTAAAAATATTATGTAGAAAACGGAGAAACATCCTGAAAATGGACATTGGTACCCCAAGAATTATAGAACTTAAAAGGAACTGGTGAAATATAATGAAGAGAGAGAGAGAGAGAGAGAGAGAGAGAGAGAGAGAGAGGGAGAATTTTCTTGTATCTATGGGACACAGAGCGCTCAATACTTGTACAGAGTGTTATAAAAATATACTCTAGCAAACATGCAAAGCTGTATTGCAGTCTCTATATAATAAACATGAAAGATTGCTTTGAAAGAACATTTCTCAATGAAACTTTACCAGAGTTTAGAAAAAAAACCATGACCAAAAATAAACAAAAACACACACACACACCCCGTCAAAAAAAAAAGGAAACAGGTCTGAGGTGTTGTTGGCAAAAAAAAATATCGAGGAGTGAATGGAGGAGACGGTAAAACACTAAGAGCAGTGTTGGTAGTGAAAAGGAAAGGAAGAAAGAAAGACAGTTGTGTAGGAGTGTTGATAGGAGGAAGTGGAGAGAAAGATCTTAAAACATTTTGTCAGTCTGTGACGTCAAACTGTCTTGAATTTCTCTCTCTCTCTCTCTCTCTCTCTCT
>NC_069003.1:37388763-37393763 GCF_001194135.2 Octopus bimaculoides
GAAACGATAAAAGTTTTACTGTTTAAGATTGGTTACTTCACCCACCCCTGACAAAAGTCATGATTTTGAGATGTATGTGTGTGTGTGGGGTCGGGGAGAGACAGACAGAATAAATTCAATCTTTAAAAATCAAAAAAAAAAAAAATACTGTTTTTTTCCCCCTCCATGTTTGGAACCTGGTTAGTTTATATTAACATAAATACACCTATTCTTGGATGTTTGGTTCATTAGGGTCCCAAGTTGTCTGAAGCATTGTGGATGGTTGGCAGGGCATGGTTCTGCAGCTGAATCCCTGATTGCCAACCTATGAGATCCAGATCAATCCGTGATAAATGGTGTTAACCCAATTCCCAATTGAGTGTTGTCCTAGATCAAGTGACAAACAATGGTAGATGCATCTTCATTCCCCTCAAACCAAAAGATTTTTTTTAATTTTGCAGCCCCACCCCCACCCCCACCAACATATTCATCAAAATAGGAAGAAGGTAGTTTGTTATAGAGCAAGTGTTGTAGATAAGTTCAGATGGATTCTATGTTACCAAACACCTAAGGGTATGGAGTTCAAATCTATGTTATCTCTCCTGCAAACTGGAGCCCTATTTTATGTAGAGAAACATTTATACAAGCAGATGATGGCCATCTTACATTCAGCCTGACCGTTTCTGATCTACTTTCATCTTCACATGTGCACAAATATGACTTTTCATAACATGCATCCATCATCAGAGGATTTCATAAAATAGAAAATAGAAGAATGAAATGAAAGTGAGACGTCTGTACATCATTGGATTTAAGTAACAAAAGCTTGTACAACCCTTTTGCTACTCTCTCGGTTGATGGTAGTAAGTTCCAGTGACAAGTATTACAAGATGACTGGTAACTATTTTCACTTCCTCCGAGAAGAGCTGCCTTCTCCATATTTTTATCAAAAATAACAGAAGCTTCCTCTACCCTTGGAAAATCTAATTAACTCAGAGATAGGACCCTGACAAATGCTACTGTTCTGGGTCAGAACAGACTTGAGAATAACGGTAATTAAGGGGCAACTCCACACTCCCCACAATCCCAGAACCACCACATATACACACACACGTGTATGTATGTGTGTGTGTGTGTGTGTTTGTCCAAGGTCTGACTTTAAATTACATCCGGTTCTGGGGCCCAGAGTTATGAGGAGTGTGGTATCATCTCTCAGCTACAATTGTTCTTAGATCTACTCTGATTCTTAGTAGCACCTGTGAGGGCTCCAGCTGTGGATTAACTTGCATGTGAACCACTGAGAGTGAAGGAACCCTGGCTCTCTTTAGAATCTCCTTCTAGAAGGTAAACTGGTATAAAAATAAACCCTGAGGTGTGCAGTTGGTTGTCTCAACCTCTGTTGTGCCACTTGTCTTATAGCTGATTGCACTGAAAACTGGTTTTAATGCTGTGTAGTACCTGAACCACTCAAAACAGATTCACTCAGAGGAACTTCATGGACTCTTAGAATATATCATCATTTCAACATCTAAATTTGTTGAAGTAGGACTTCTATCTGAATGTCCTTCCTGTGGCCAATCCTGTTTCCAGGCAAAGTAAGATTTTTTTCCTCAGTCAGGACATGCTTTCATTGAGGATTGTAAACAAATGTTACCGCTTGTATGACAGGAAAGTTTGTTTACAATCAGTTGGTGAATGATGTCAAGGACACACACATTGATTTGATGAGTTTCATCTCAGTTTCTGTCTGCTAATTCACTCACAAGATTTTAGGTGCAACAGAGGAAGGCAGACTATCAATATGTCTATATATATCATCATCGTTTGATGTCAATTTTCCATTCTGGCATAGAACGGATGGTTTGACAAGAGCTGGCCTCGGCTGTTCAGACTCCAATTGTCTGTTGTGGCATGGATGCCCTTCCAAATGCCAACCACTTTACATGTTACCAGCATGGCTGTGATTATGTAGCACCAGCACCTGTAAAGGACAAGTTTGTATGGATGGATGATCACAGTTTTACTTAGCTTGATGTGTCTTATCTTTTGCCTGGCACCATCACTGGTGGTTTTCATGCATCTCCACCACCAACACCCAAAACATACTGGTGACGGTGCCATGTAAAAAAACACCCAGTACACACTGTGTGGTAGTAGGTGTTATGAAGGGGATCCAGCTGTAGAAAACAAAGCCAAAACAGATTTTGGAACCTGGTATGGCTCCTGGGCTTACCAAACCCTGTCAAACCATCCAACCCATGCCAGCATGGAAAATGGACACTATATGATGATACACATTTCTATTAGACCACTCTGCAAAGCAGATGGCATTAGGAAGGGCATCCAGCAGTAGAAACCATGCTAAAGTAGACAGTGGAGCTTGACGTAAATCTCCAGCTCCTGTCAAACTATCCAACCCATGCCAGCATGGAAAATGGACACTAAATGATGATGAGATTATATGTATATATATACACACACAGATATAAAATCCTCATTTACAGTCCACTTTTCCATGCAAGCATTGGTTATACAGAATTGAATTGAAGCAGAATTTCAATAGCTGGATACTGTTCCAGTCACCAACCATCGCCTGTTTCCAAGCAAGATAAATAGTTCACCAGGGAAAATGGGAAATGAATAACATCACTTTTATAATGATGATGGTCCATCACATGATGTCAAGACAAGAGTAGACACAAACACAAGTGTGTGTGTGTGGGGGGGGGGTGTATTGTTGCTATTATGTTAAACTGCCTTATGTCCAAATTTGACCAAATGCTTTTTTTTTTTTTTTCAATATTTAATTTTGCTTGCAATAGCCCGTGGAGAGCAGCCATATTTTCGTAGGTTGTGGGATATTTCAGAAGGGGATAAAGTAAGTAAGAAAATAAAGTTTTAATTTTGAATATTTATTTCATTATTTGACTTAGCAATACTAATAATCTAGTGTCAAAACTCAAAATGCTTCAGGACAAAGCAATAAGAAATGACAAGGGAATAAGGAATTATGGTGCGAACATCATTAGCTAAAGATAAGGAACGCTTCACAAATTTGCATGTCATCCTTGCACAGGGGCCATGCTAATCTTCTCTGTATCATTTCAATTTTAGTATCTGTAGGGCTGTGGAGTAGCATAAAGGATCACACGCAAATTCATGAAGTGTTCCATATTTTTAGCTAATGAAGTTCATAATCTCTTATTACCTTGTCATTTTAATTTCTCCTCTGTATGTGTGTGTGTGTGTGTGTGTGTGCTATATACTTTATTCAAACATGGTGTTGGTATACACTTTTTTTTTTGTTTTAAAAGCTGAAGTGGGGAGGGGGACAAAATAGGGTTGAAAAACATTGTTCCAGAGATTAATTTCTTAAGTCCCGTTTGACGTTTGTGTGCCCGTTAATTGTAGGCAAAGTTACACTAACATAATCCCAGAGAGATGAAGTTGTGGAGAGGAGCTGGGGAGGTGTTTTGAATCTAGTCTGAGAAGACTATGTGAGATTTATGTAAGGAGGAAGACATGTTAAATTGATCCCTTCACATCTAGGATGTGATTACAGAAATATAAAGCGACCACAGTATATGACTGCTACTTTATTTGACCAAACCCCAGAAAGACCAGATTCAAAGTTGACTTCAACAGCATTTGAAATCAGAACACAGATGGGTGTAACTAAATATCTGAAGGCATTTTATCAGACCAGAAGATTGTGCCAATGTCTGTTTATGTGAAAACAGTGATATTTTGAACCAGTCCAGAAAAGCAGAGAAAATTGTTATTCGATGTGGTTGATGAGAGAAGTACAAAGTAGATTTTTTGTCACTGATTGCAATGCAGCACAGAATTAAGCATAACATACAACCAAAATAAACAATGATACACTTGTGATTGACAGGAACTTGGGATTAACGGAGTACAAATACTTTTTAAGCTTTCAGCAATTGGAAATTTCCTTCTAAACTTTTAGCATGGAAGTTGGAGAGCAATGCAGAAAATAAATACCAGTAAGATCCAAGGATTATCTTAATCCAATCCTTGCTCTATGATGTGGATCCCACTACTTCCCGTTCTTGCTATCCTTAACGTTTTTTTGTGTTTTTTTTTTAATCTACCGGCGTTTCTTTTGACTTCCTGTTCGTTTTAACAGTTGTCCCCACCACGTAAAATTTACAAGGTTCCCCTTCTTATCCTCTCCTCTTTATTCTTCGCTTGGTATCGTAATATTTGTCCTTACATTTTATTTATCCAGCAACATTACGAAGTACTTATCTGTCTCCTGAAACATTAGACTCTTTTTACGAACTTGTTTAATTAAAAAGAGCCCCTTACCCGTCATCACAGACATTCCTTTATAAATACAACGAAACATTCGTGACAAATGTACGAAATTAATAATTATTGCCTCCAGTAGTGTGAGCTGGGTCTCAAAATGTAGCCATTACATTTTGTATTTACGTCATTAAAGCTCATGAAAGCAAGCATGAATCTCACCACATCAACTCTTCTTCTAGTTAACCCTTAAAAATCAAGAAAAACCATTTAAAACTATACTTTTACGATTTTTAAACGGAACATTGGCTATAATTCGTTTGCATTTGAGTAGACACAAGGTCAACTTTGATGGGAGTGGTGGTGGTGGTGAAGAATGCCACCAGAAGCGATTTATTCATTGTTTAAATACCTTTACGATCTGAGTTCAAATCGCAATGAAGTCAAATTCATCTTTCATTCTTCCGGGGTCGCTAAAATAAAGTACTACCAGTGAAGAAGTGGAGATATTTTTCATAATACAATTCTAGATGTGAATGGAATTCACAGCAGGATCTGAACTCCAGCAACGAAGCTAAACTATCGCAACGAGATTCCGTTGTTTGTTGCCTTTGTAAACATTATCAAATAAATACAGGCCAAAGAAAAAAAAAAGAAAAGAATGCTTTTTAAAGTTATTATCAAAATCAATTATGATTGCTGTTTCTTTAGTTTCCAGGTCAGCCTTCATCGATTACAGATACACATCT